>NC_068355.1:100318779-100591279 GCF_020536995.1 Dreissena polymorpha | reverse complement strand
CCGACACAAGTCAATGTTATTTTGTCTGGTAGCCTTTCAAAGCATGCCAGACCACGTTCGTGATTGTACTTTGTGAAGGTAGATTTGTATCCCATCCTTCGTATAGGCATGTTCAAACAATAGCGGAATGCGCTTTCGCTCACGTTGTTAAACTGAATGTCTTGGATGGCGCCTTGTCCATTCAACTCCACAATGTCATTCATGATGCGCTTCACAAATGGTTCGTGTAACTCGGACGGCAAGTCCTCAAAGTTGATGTGCACTTTGTCCGGTTTGATCATCTTGCTCACGCGGAACGTCAGAATGCAGGGGTCCGGCATGCCCGGCCTCACCACGTGCTGTTCGTCTATCACTGTCCTTATATCAGCCACCGACACTGCGCGATTGGGGATTTCTTCAATCTAAACATAAGTGAACAATACGTGTTGAAGTGTCGTTCTTAGGCTACATACTCATACCAGAACTAAAATGGGCCGTGCTCTTTGAGAAGGGGGTTTAATGCTTATGCGTAAAGTGTCGTCCCAGATTAGCATGTACAGTCCGCACAGGCTAATCAGGAACGACACTTAACGCCTGAACTGGATTTTTGCTAAGAAGAGACTTTCTTAAAACGAACAATATCATAAATGCGGAAAGTGTCGTCCCTGATTAGTCTGTGTGGACTGCACAGGCTAATCTGGGACGAAACTTGACGCACATGCATTAAACCCCCTTTTTCACAAAGCACGGTAATTTTACTTTTTTAATGATGCTTTTTAATATTCTATTAACTATGAAGTTATTAATAATGTCGAATAAGACACTATGATCAGCAACATTAAAATAGCTGTGATATAGTAACACAGTGAGTAATAATCTTCATAGTGTTAAATTTGATATCGGAATGAATCACTGATAATAAAGTATTACACAATGTTGCTTAAACAGCGCAATATTGAATACATACATAAACACGGCGATTAACAGAAATAAAAACCGTGTACATACCTCAATTTTTTTAACAGCTTCAGTAGCAGTTGTCATGCGCCTGCGCAGAGTCGGACGCTCAGACGCTAGTATCCGACACGCCTGGTTCTGAATGGTGTCTATGACACTCTTGTTAAACACTCGCGAAACTGGTCGCAACATCTTTTTACTTTCCGCAAACCTCAGTAAATTTAAATATTTTAATTCAATAGCATATATCTGTAAATCACAGTATATCGTATTTCTCGCGTCGATTCGTAATAATAAAACGTCCGCTTCAACTTCAGTTCAAATTTACTTCTCAGCTGGCTTTCGGCTGTTTATATATAGCTATTACGCTATCGAACGCCTTGCGTCATTCTCTTTCATTGTTCAAACTATATCGGTGGTGCGCGTGAAAAAGCACGTACGATATTCACTCCGATTGCGGACAAACACCCACAAAAATCATTAATGTGTTGTTTCATAACATTTGTTGATGTTTACTCATCTGTTCTCAGTATTGACGTTAGAGTTTATGTAATTGTTGTACGAGAAAATACGAGGAAATCGCAGGAATTTGTGATATTGAAGCGGTTTTTGTAAACACGTCCGATAAATGATTCAGTGAGATAACACACTACTACGAGGGAATTCTACATAAATTTATCTAGATTAATCCAGATTATATTTTGATGTTACATTTCGCTTCTTCACCTTATTAAGTTATATATTAATTGAAAGAATAACATGATCACGTTTCAGCATGTGTTATAAAGTTGCCAATCAACAAGAAAAAGCCATAAACCACATTCTTAAAAAAAGTGACGAATAACATAATCGTAAAAAAGTACAATTTTATATCATTATATTGTATTAGGTGTATATTGTTTTTTTTACTCATAACTCATAACACGCATGTATTAGGTAGTTATTGCTTAAGGAAATCACACAGGGTAACGACAAACGTTTAAAAAAAATTGATATTTTAAAATGGGATTCTTCCGATAATCCTTGTAATAAGTAAGTGCATTGCCTGAATAGGGTATCACGTGACTGCTAAATAAAGTACGCAGAAGGGCGTGAGGATTATTTAGATATTGGTAGATTTATGTCGTGTTGTTTGAAGCGCCCATCCTTGATGTGATGCGTTACGGCTTTTAATTTCTCGGTTGAACTATCATAAGATGTCATCCGATACCTAAATCGTCTTACATTGATATCGTTGACTCCTAGCAGCTGTAAATGGTATATACATAACGCTCGGCTATATATCCCATACATCGCTGCTGCTGAGGGTCTATTCTATACATGAATAATTAAATACGGAAAGCTAAATAATAACGGATGAAAATCACCATGCACTTCATGAAACTTTCTATAACCCTAAAGTACACCCGCACTTAAGTAAACAAAACAATTCACCGACTGTCGTAGGGAAAGCGTGCTTCATAGCACATGAGTCAAGTGTTCAGATCCTAGTGATTTTTAAGATAATGAATATCAAACTCCGCGAAAAGATTTGACTGGAACCAGTATAGCTGGATCAGTCACTGCCTTCATAACCCACCACGTGATGATAGCCGAGCCACGTGGTGCAATCATTTTCTGTTGTTATTATTACTTTTGTTAATTTATAAAAAAAATTATGCAACTAAACTTGTATATTATTTTCAAAACATAAAAGTAAATGATACTACTTTTCATGATATAATACTTGATATAAAACAAATTTCTTGTGATGGCCGTGATTGTCAATCTCCATGCAGAGTTGTCGTATCGTGCTCTCAAATACCCGTTGTGCAAGAGATTGTATGTGAGAGCACTGAATATATGTACAATATTGATGGTTGGGTTTAAGCACGTGCGTAACGCGTCCTGTTTCAAGGCCTGATTTACAGAGACTATGTGAGTGTTTACGTGTCGAAGGACATGCTTCAAGTGTCCGCATTTATGGCGTGATCAGTTTGAGCGAATGAATGCCTACATGTCGGAGGAACGGTGAGCGTTATGCTGTTCAAGTATGTTATGCCAGGATTTTAAGCCTTTCTTTAAATAATGCTTTCCAATCCAAAACTATATATAAGTGGAATTTGTATTTATTTTTTCACTCAAAATTAAAACAAGAGGTCCTGAAAGGCCCAAAGTCGCTCACCTGAGATAAAAAGAAATGACATGTTCTGTGCAACCCAAGATATCAATAGAACAAATGTTCTAACCAAGTTTCATGAAGAATGAAAAACAAATAGCCCCCTGGTATGGAAGAGTATTTAGGTAAAAATTACATCATTCGTGGTGAATATTTACATTATGACTGATGCTTATTCTAATATGTTTTATGACAATTCCAACATGTTTGTTTTCTATTCGTTTATACTTGATGATTGCTGCAACATTACATCATTCATGATGAATATTTACATTATGCGTGATGTTTATTCTAACATGCTTCATGACAGTTCCAACATGCTTGTTCTCTATCGGTTATACTTGATGATTGTTGCAACATGCTTGGTGACTATCCAATGTTTGTGTGTTCATTGTTACTGAAACCAGTCATAATCGGTTTTTCCACTAAGCGTCATTAACAACGGCAGTTAGCAACAGGCAGTAAGCAGAATGCAACTAAGCAGAATGCAAGTTACTAAATTATGACAACAGGTGGCGCGCGTTTATTTTCCGTATGTTGAATAAATTACTTTTCGGAAAAAAGCAAAAACATCCGAATCATTTTTACTAGTAAACTGAATAAGCTAAATTAGTTCCCTTTGTTATATAATCTCCATTAAACTAAATAGTTTATTATTGCCATGAAGACCAGTAGGCCTACACAATGAATTGACTGCCGTGAATGTTTTTGATATGTGTAAGATGCAATTGGCACTCAAGAAATTATACATGTATTTTATTCAGGACATAACGGGGCTGATGTGTTGGAAGTGTAGCCCATCCCAAGTCGGAATTTTCTCTTAAATTTGGAATTATTATCGTAACACGGCGACGCTTTCATTCAGCAAGCGCACGGATAACGGAGCAGTCAAAATTATTAAAACGCTCTGCGGACTAGATTTCACAGTTAAATAAAGCGTCTGACCAAATTGACGAAGACATACATGCGTTTTCAATCTGACATAATTCGTCGCTCATTGTGCATGTATTTGTAAAGCGTCTGTACTTTCAGTTTCTATTAGGATGCGAAATCAAAATGTTTAAGAGAGGTTGAAAGACGGCCGCGATTGTTGCGCCAAAATATCAGTCGATTGCAAACTTTTTCGAACCAAGAAAGCAAGAGCCAATAAGTGCAGAATAATTCGTGTTATCGATTTTTTCAAGTTTAAAGTTTATATTAAGGACATTTTCAAGGATAAAAGATGTTATGAAACTTCAGTTAATTATGATAGTTTACAGTTTTATTGAATCAATACAAGTGTGCAGCTTCAACAAAAGTAAAGCAGCAATGATTTTAAGGTATGCATTTTTATAAATCATTTCACCCTATTTCAAGAATGATATCACACTATTTTTCAAAATCGATGGGTGAAAACCCTATTTCTCAAATAATTATCTGGGGCATTGAGAACAACTATTGTACTCCTCGTTGAGAAAACAACTACTTCTACTACATATATTAAAGTATCATAAAACATAATTTTCAATCAAGTTGGAAAAAATAAATAAAAAATGTCATATAAACAGGTCTGTCATGAACGTTGACGTCGCTCTTGGTTACCAGAAAAAATTCCACGCACGGATTTCAACCGTCATTGTTTACAATCAATTAAGTGCATAAGTACTTGAATTTGTATAGCGTTTTTTAAAGGTTTATGTCCAGCCACAGGTGGTTATCGTGTGGCTATGATAATAATTAGTGAAAACATCTTTTGGAATGATAAATCATATTATAACGAAAAATGAACTTTTCTAAAAAAAAAATCACTATCAAATATATATATAACAAGGTATCCAACTCGAAATCATCCGAAAACGGGGTGCGTCGTTTTAAACAGCCATTTCTTCGTCAATTTTGCAGCGATTTTCACGATCTTGGTCTTATTCAACGCAGAAATAAATTTCCTTTCTATATGTCTTGCAATATTTTTACAAATACTGGGTCAACTTTTAAGAAATAACACGATACACAACTCGCGTGACCCAGTTGTGATCGATCAGACCGTATTCATGACTGAAATCTTCACGGAATAAAGGGCATTTTCCCTGCAAAGTTCACGAACATCGATACCATAATTCAATAAAACGTATGAAAAAAACATTCTTACCGTGCTTGCCGTTGCATTATGCATCAAAACTAACTGTTCAGCGCACTTTGAACCTTTGTTGACATACATTTTAACTAACTGACATTTTAAACACACGAGTGATTTCATTGGTCCAATGCGTAGGTGTGTCTTTACAACTGGAGATTTCATTCATAAATACGGTCTGATCGATCACAACTGGGTCAAGCGAATTGTGTATAGCGTTATTTCTTAAAATTTGAACCAGCATGTGTAGAAATATAACAAGATATATACATTTCCTGAAAGGAAATTCATTTCTGAGTTGAATAAGACCGGGTTCATGAAAATCGCTGCAAAATTGATTTAGTAATGGCTGTTCAAAACGATGCACCCCGTTTTCGGATGATTTCGAGTTGGATACCTTGTTATATATAAAACGATAGTGAATTTTTTTTTATAGAAAAGTTGATTTTTCGTTATAATATGATTATTTATCATTTAAAAAGATGTTTCTCTAATTATTATCATAACCACACGCTAACCACCTTTTTGTCCAGCGCGTGTGCCGGGAGAACAGGGCTTAATGTATTTTTTTGTTAAGCTCTATTATATTTATATCCAATCTGTATAAAAAAAATGTCGGTGAACATTAATCCGGTGTTAATTTTTGAAAATATTTAGGCATTCATTAATTATTAATCTAAAACAGAGCATTAATCCGCATTAAAAAACACCGGGCATATTGCATATTAGATCGGACATATGAAATTATTTCGAAAGAAAGCAATAAGAGTTTCAATTCTACATGAGTAAGTCTCGCTGCGCACGATTACGCTCTTACTGCTCGTATATATTTGACTCTTATGAATCTTGGCAAATACCTAGTGTTTTATTTTGCTTAATCTAAATTGTGTCATGCATCTATATGTACTTAAAGCAGCATGACCAACAGCTTTTTCATATGTGAAAGGGATTGACACGAAATACCTACCCATCTATAATAAAGTTTATATGTGCACTTCAATATTATAGTTTTATAGCATTTTATGTGGTGCAATATAAAAGTACTCTAGTAAATTTGAAATTATGTAATGGATTTCCTCTCAACATACATGCAGAGTTCCAGATAACTTTTTCAGCAAAATCTTGGTTTACACTCTATAAAAAATCCAGCCTTAAAGTCTATTATTAATTCCTTTTTTCAGGTAAGTATAATTTTTGGCACATCCGCATTTAGGTTTATAGTCTAAGAAGAGCTCATGACAATTGCCGGGTTACAGCAGACTTTTTGCGATAAAAGGACCAGCTAATGGAAAACGTTCGGCTCTTCGACTGTTTTAAATATGGTCTGTTATCCATAATGACGTTAAAGTGCTGTTGATTTCAAAATGGTAATGAGGGCCTAGACGAGTGGGAATACATTGATAAAATGTTCACATTATATGCATTGATATTGAGTTTTACGAATGATCACAAATTTTGAATTCTTATTTTATTTTTCCAATGTGTAACCGTACGCACAGAATTTAAGTCTACTTTTTTACTAAATTTAATTCATTTTTTACGACTTTAAGCGTCTTATCTGGAGCTCTGCATACATGCATTAGTAGCATATATTGAAATATATCCATAGAATTTCTTTGGTTATTGAAGGTAAATTACTGTACAAAAATTATGGTTAGTCATTAACCAAAAAAAAGTTACGTCTACAAACACGCGGTTAATTTCGGTTCAGTACCAATTATCTTACAAAGGGACGCAACTTCTCCTATAACATACAATTTCCGTTATACGCCGTAAATTTTCGTAGTCTTCCGTAGCATTTCGGAACGACTGTCAATTGACATCATTGTATCATGCATGATTGTATGTTGCTTTGTGCTTGAGTGAAACTCACATCTTGCCATCGCGTTAATTTATTCAACGCATCAATATTTGATACCATTATGCACTGCGCCTATTGCACAAGTCTCTCTGCACAAACCAACATACACATATGCAGCATGCAATTAACGAACAAGAATGTTGCATCTGTACACATGCATGATACCATTAAGCAGAATGTAAATAGACATTAAACATCAGGCAAGATGTAAGTGTCATCAAGCATGAAAAGGTGTCTACATACAAATTGAAAGTACCATCAAGAATCATGACACATTCACAAAGAAGGATGTAATTTTTACCTAAATACCCTTCCATACCCTGGCGGCCATGTTTTTCAACAGACTGGAAACATTTTTGAACTCGTCCAAGATATTATTGGGACAAATCTTCTGACAAAGTTTCATGAAGATCCAACAATAAATGTTGCCTCTACAGTTTTAACAAGGCGAATATTCATGATGCACAACAGAAGACAGACAATTGACAAAAGGTGATCACAAAAGTTCACCATAAGCAAAAAATTATGCTCATAAAGATTGTCGCCATGTGTGAAGATCAGCAAGTGTTATTCAGATTGAACTAAAAATGTGACTTAAAGTATTCACAATGTTTCACTATAAACAACTGTGGTAGTGCGGTCTCGTTACTTACACAAGTGAACCGGTCACGGGACGGTTACGAGTTATGTAACTTTGTGAGCACTTATGTAATACGGAAATCTTTATCGAGTCTAATTAAAGAACGCTTATTTCCGGTCAGGATGACACCACTGACTGGTTGTAATTCAATTAACTTAAGGCGTCCAGTCAGATACGCCTGAATACACTCAAAGAATTAATATATAAGTGAAAACCAAAGCCGCTTTAACAAAAAAACTAACTTTTATTCTAAGAACCCTTTTTTTAAACAAACATGAACTATTTTCAGACTCACCTGGTAATTATATTTCCAATTAACTAGAGTGTTAACAAGGTTTTACTATAGCCATATAAGGAAAAATGCCCCGCCCCTTGGCGCCCATGTTTTTCAACCAACCGGAACCTTTTTTAACTCGCCCAAGATATAATTGAGATCAATTTTCTTACCAAGTTTCATGATAATCGGACAATAAATGTGGCCTCTAGAGTGTTAACAAGGTTTTACTATAACCATATAAGAAAAATGCCCTGGTGCCCATGTTTTTCAACCAACCGGAACCATTTTTAAACTCGTCCAAGATATAATTGAGACCATTCTTCTTACCAAGTTCCTTGATAATCGGACAATAAATGTGGCCTCTAGAGAGTTAATAAGGTTTTATTATATCCATGTAAGGAAAAATGCTACGCCCTCTGGCGGCCATGTTTTTCAACCAACCGGACCCATTTTCGAACTCATCCAAGATATTATTGGGACAAATCTTCTGACCAAGTTTCATGAAGATCGGACAATAAATGCGGCCTCTAGAGTGTTAACAAGGTTTAACTATAGCCATATATAGCCATTTTAGGAAAAATGCCCCGCCCCCTGTTTTTAAAGCAACTGTTACCATTTTCGAACTCGTCCAAGATATCATGGAAACAAATCTTCTGACCAAATTTTATGAAGATTGGACAATAAATGTGGCCTCTAGAGTGTTAACAAGGCAAATGTTGACGCCGCACGACGGACGACGGACAAAAGGCGATCACAAAAGCATTGTGCTAAGGTGAGCTTAAAAAGAAAAAAAAATCATTAAAACCATAAGCAAAAGTTATCGCGTTGTTTTTAATTGAAAAATAAACAGTCCAATATATGGTTTGATCAATCGTTATACACAATCTCATGAGCTGTAAATTTCCGTGCGTTGTATGTAATAAGAGGTTGCACCTAACGCCCCGATAAACTGCATCGCACAGTGCGTCTGCACTTCAAATGCACTTTCAGCAGAGCGTGATCGTGACTTCGATGCGTTTTCATGTCGGTACATGTATTATCTTTTGTATACATACGGTTCGACAACTTTTGTCACAATTTTTGTTAACGCTTTAATCGAATAAAGTTAACACGCATTAATTATTTATTTCTCATGGTCTGAGACTAATTACCGACGTAAACAATTAAAATTGTGTTCCAACAATCAAGATATTAACTTGAAACAATAACTTTAGATTTTAAAGCCTAGTAAAGCTTGTTCTAGCACGATGCCTCGCAAACTGGATAAATACGCAACATAAAAAATGTCCGCTTTTGCGTAATTTATTAATCAATACACAACACTTTCTGATCCCGACTTTTTGTTTATTTGCCATTCTTCATTTCTTCACCTTCAATATGGAACGGTTGTCAAGAATAGATCAATAAAAGTTGTGTGTACATACACATGTCTAGACGTATGCAAGCAAGAATCATTTAGATTTGTGTGATCTGCGAAACATTTCACCCCCTTAATGTTTATCCCGTGTGCGGAAATATTGAACAAATACAACCGCACATAATGTCTTTTTTTGAAAACAAAAACGATCGTACGAGAATATTTTTCGGCGTAGCTGTTTAACGTCACTTTTGACCTTACCTGACCTTTGTAAGTGTCCAATAAAATTCAATTATTCCATCGGCTGATTTGAGCATACCACCATTGGAAACATGACCGCGTCTTTGTAACACTGTTTTACTGCGTTTTCAGCATGAAACAATTTTATCTCTAATGAAAAGGCTTGATAGATAGAACAGTTTTACACTCAAATCTTGACATCAATACAGTTTGTGCGTGCACATTTATTTTCAGAGGATTGCCAGCGCCAGGGCGTTTGTACTTAAAGGCTATGTTCTCAATTTAAGTAACTACTTCCATACACTCCTGTCTGTGTACTAGTATATTTAAGTTCATAAAAGTATCGTTTTTCCCTATCCTGATATTCGTTTTGGCAAAACCATTTTAAATTGTTTACGAAATTGAACATTTAACATGTAAAAGTATAAAGTTTTAAACAAGCCGTCGTTTCAGCAGTGGATGCGTGGCCTCACTTTAATGCATTGCATTCCAACCCGCAAGGTATCAGGGTCAGTTCGCGGCAAGTAAAATAATCGTTATGACCAGTCGCATGTTAATGACGTCGGTTTTGAACAACGCATATGTGCTTACCTTCAACGCTTCATAAATACGGACGATTTCTGAGGAAATTGATATAACTTATAGCAAATGAATGCATAAAACATATGCTCTCATTTGATTGATTATTTAACACTACACGATATGTATAGTTATTGCGAAAAACCCGATAATCGTCTTCAAACGTCACTTTTTTTTGCATGTCCCGCGTAACATTTGACTTCGATTTGGAACAAGATATCGTCTTTATTTTTATATGTGTATTCATCCGTGACAATGTTGTTTATTCTAGGACTAGGTCAACTGAGAAATCTCGCGTGACGATATATAGGTTATATTGCACCAAATGTTATCGGCGAAAATAGGAGAACGGCGAAAATAGGTGACGTGACGATATATACTGTATACAATTTGCTCCGTTTGAATATATTTATGAATAATGTCCGTAACGTCATTTATTTGTAAATTTTGAGAAAACGGTTAAGATAAAATGGAAATTGGTAAACAAATGTTTCCTTTATTCTCTAAATCAGGCAAATGGTTTTGAACAGTACACATCAGGGAGAAAAATGATGATATGTAACCAGAGTCGTTAAAGTATATACATTCAAACATGTCATTTTTACTGAAAACAATAGCGATGTCCGCTCGATTTATCAACTATTTTTAAATTCCATGTCAGCGTGTTATGTGTAAATATTACATATGCATGTTTCGAAATTTAAAAAGAATATATACATTCTGTAAGTAAATTTTGTTGGAAGAACAATAATGTAGATAATATAATTAGAAGTGTATATTATGTTTGTTTTCTAAGCAATTATAAATGTCACCTAACCTTGAAAGTTTGCGTGTTTTCATATTGGGCATTATTTCTTGCGTAATGACCGCAGGCCATAATCAGATGTATGTTTTTAATGCGTTTATGCAAGCTTGATATCAAAAAAGTAAAATATGTAAGAAATGACATGTTAAAGTTTCGCCGCATTACGATTTAAAATTCTAAACGTATTCCGCCTTTATAATTGTCGCCTATACAAATTATTAACGCGTGTTTTCATAGACGTCATTTTACGACATTACGCATGTTACGCGATCATGTTGTTTGAATCAAACGGCACGCCGCTATTCTTTATTATAGATTATGTAACAGTTGTTGTATTTCATTTTGTGTATGAGCATTCGTATTACATGGAGATTTATCTTGGAACAAACAACTTTTTGGAACGGAAAATTAAAAAAAAGTTGACAGCGCTGCTCCAGAAAAAAATAACGAATTGAGCAGGCTGGGCCGAATATGTGTCGTGTTCTGAAAAAACGGGCATAATTCTTGTGCGTAAAGTGTTGTCCCAGATTAGACTGTGAAGTCCGCACAGGCTAATCAGGGACGACACTTTCCGCCTAAACTGGATTTTCGCTAAGAAGAGACATCATTTAAACGAAAAATTCCATAAAAGCTAACTGCACAAGCAAATCTGATGACAATTTACGCACAAGCATTATGCCCAGTTTTCTCAGAACATGACACATATACCCTTTGCAGTACGAGTATACTTTAACAGCCATGTTTAAAATATTTATGAAAAATTCCATTTTGTTTTTCAGATAAAAGCCGCATGATGAGTAATTCAGAAAGAACAAAGTGGTATGCAGACATTAAAAACCGGAAACGGGCAAAGCAACAATATGAAAGCAAAGTCCGTCAAATATATTGCAGTTCGTGCTGAAAGTGACGAGTTCTTTTTGCTAGAAGCAAAGTCCACACCATTCATTCTAACGCTGGATACAACAGATGACTATTGAACAACTTATATGGCAGGCACAAGGGTTATTGAGGGACTTTATTATGAGCGTATGAAGAAATCAATCTTTGAGAACAGGCTTTTACCAAAACATAGAGCATTCGTACCTGCATTGTCAGTCTTGCGAATTTGTAGTGAGGTTCAGGGCAAACGAATAAAATTATCTGAAGCAGTTCATCAAACTATCGTTGATACATTTGATGAACTTTAGTGCAAATATTAAATCAAAGCAAAATGTCCGTCTAATATGAACCCGAGCGAATTTCACCGACTGACCCGATACGGCTTTTGATTTGTAAATGTATTGAATGTTAAGAACGGCTTTATTCAATTAATAATTACAACTTATCTGAGAAAACCCGTTTTAATGATCAGTTGTATTAAAATAAATCTTCGATTTTTTTTTTTCAAATTTCAAGTTAATTAACCGTGTTGTGTTATTATTTGTTTTATTTCTATAGGTAATTTCAATATTCGAGGTGTGACTGTGCTTGATATTTAAAATATACGCATTCGTTTTATGGGATTTCTGCCCGTCAAACGAGTGAGCGTATTCAAAACAGTCACGCTTAAAACTTGAAGTTTATCTTTACACCAGACGCTCCACGCAGAACGTCATTTCAACGTTACGTCATGTTATGCTAACGGGAACCAATAACGTGCGACTGGTCTTATATAATATAGACGCGTGAACTAGGTGAACTGGAATTTTCTTTAGACCAGAAATATGTTAAATGAAGATAATCAGCGAAATAATTATGGTATTATGGTATGTCAATAAATGATTCTTAATGTGTTTTCAACAATACCAAAATAAATATTATTTTTGATTAATTTTACAAGAATTATTCCACCATGTTGACTAATGTATTAAGCATGAGCGCGATGATTCTCGATACTGTTAATAATCGAATCAAATAGCAATGCCCGACAAACCACTAAAACTGGTTTGTTCGAAGAACGCGCGTATAAAGATTTAAAATACGTACGGATACTTCGCGTGTGGCCGGTTGACTCATATGTTTTAATTTCACTTCCATTCTTCTTTTGGTTTTCTGCTTTTGACGATGCTGGAACAGCGTCGTCCAAGGTTTCATAACCAGTAGAAAAATTTCTCACAATGGCGGCCTATGTAAAAGACCGAGCCAGTCCGATTGAGATAACTCGATTTTTCAGTTACTTCCCTTTTGCATACGCCACTGCGTAGGAGCATTGATAACATTCTCCTAGCAGAGCTGTCGTTCGTGTTTCAACATTCAACAATGGCCGCCTTAATGAGAGTCTCGATTCAAAACTTTCTTACTGCATACATGGGCTTGTTTCGCTATTTAGAAGCTGTCAATTAGGATATATGAATTATTTATTCACTAAATCTCCGCTTATGACAACAATAGTTGGAATTCGAAGGATATATGCTCGATGTGAATGAAGGACTTTCTGGATCGTAACAGCTTGACACGGCAAAACTGGCATACTGATTACTGGTATTTTTAGTTATCAATATAAGTCACATTGTGCTTTATAAATTGTATTCGAGCATTTTGCGACTTATTGAATGACAATGATACCCGTTATCAACATTTCATCGGGGATTTGCAGATCACCAAGCTGTCCTGAGATTCAACATTGATTTCAAACTCTTTACTGGTTAGTACTCTTTCTTAGTGTTAGTACTTTTTATCATTTTAAAGTTAAATGAACTGTGTCACAGTAAAAGAGACATTAAGGCGATTGTGGCCAGTTTGGATCTAGATCAGCCAGCAGTCGCTTGAAAGCTGTTAGCTTAAAAGCGTTTTTCTGACAATAACAAATAATTAAATTGGATACTGATTTGACTGCGCTTTTCCTGTGACCTGGCTCAAAGAACAGAATTGTCATAAATCAAATTATTTATTTCGAACATTAATCAATTGTTTTTCTTGTCCCTCGGGATCAATGACTCCAGCACTTTCCTGTTGAGAATTGAATACAGCCTAAGACGATGCTAGGGGGCGTGAGAGATGTTGCACCTTCCAGTATCGCTCGATTGTTCATTGTAGTCTCGGGTACGACGTACATGTACCCCGGGTACTCTTAAGTATACTTACATGTATCCAAGGTACGGTAAATATACTAAAATGTACCCGGGAAATTTAACCTTTAATCAGTCGTTGTCGAATATTTTTTTGTAATAATTATATATACACATTTATGTCAATTTTCTGTAGAATGGCCGCTATATTATCGGAACACATACTCAAAAAGCATGTTGATGCAGTGTTTGTTGAAGAGAAGTGTGTTTAAGATAATCGGTTGCGCCGACATCGGATTTTGGGCGCGAATACAACTCGGGTACAGTTTAATATGGACCGAGTACAATTACGTTTATTTACCGTACCTGGGGTACATGCAAGTATACTTAGAGTACCCAGGGTACATGTAAGTATACTTAAGAGTACCCAGGGTACATGTAAGTAGTACCAGAGCCGACAATGACCAATCAAGCTCCATTATCCCTCATGAACTGACTCAAAAAACCGAGTCGGCAATATTTGACTTAATTTTTGGTTTTGTTGCTCTGGAGGGATCGAAAATTTCAGAATCTTCCTAAAAGCCCTACGGGTTTGATCCCCAGAAGCGACATTGAAAACTAGCATTCTTTGTTATCTAAAAGGTTGCTAAACCTGATTTACAATGATAATGTGAATTTTCTCTCACATGATGTTCATCAGTCATATTATATAAAAACTTACAGCAGTAGTAAACAACTGGACAATAATTAATGAACACATCTTTCATTTGTCTTTGACACTTTGATTTTGACATGGCCTAGATTTAAATATGTGACTGGACTTTACCAGCACTCTTGTAACAGAGCTTAAGTTTAAATGTACCATTGAAGATCGCCTAAATCCAGATTTGCTATTATAGACGTGTGGAAAGTTTTAAGGGTGTGACAAGTAAGCAAAAATTGGTCATTACCCAGAGGCCACAACTGATCTATGACTGTATTAAAACAAGAAAAATCGGTGCCTGATTTAGATTTCCTTAGATAGTTCAATAAAAACTAATTTCATAAGCCTGGTAACAGTTTTACGGTAATGCTACCAATGTGTCACACCAGGGCCTTGAATTTGAAATCTAGGTCATGCATGGTCATTTCTTCATGAAATCAGGACATAAAAATTGTATTTTAAGTCCTTAATTGACCTGGCTATAGTTCTCATATTATAATAAGCTCAATCAGTATATTTATATCATTATTTATGCTTTGTGTATTGTAAACATATACACAATCATGCAGTTACATGATAGCAATAAATAATATCTAAGCTACCCATACTATAAAGGTCATTGACAAAGCCTATGGTCAAAATGTGAACACATTGAGTGTAATCGCCCTCTCGTGCCAGCAAAAACAGCATGTTGACAGGTTGTCATTTTTGACAGTTCTACTTTCACTTTCATTTTGTGATATCAAACTATTATCAATTATGTGGCTGAGAAAAATATCGCCATTGCTTTTTGACGATGCTCGAACAGTGTCGTCCAAGGTTTCATAACCAGTAGAAAAATTTCTCACAATGGCGACCTATGTAAAAGACCGAGCCAGTCCGATTGAGATAACTCGATTTTTCAGTTACTTCCCTTTTGCATTCGCCACTGCGTAGGAGATTGCTTGTCATTGATTACATTCTCCTAGCAGAGTTGTCGTTCGTGTTTCAACATTCAACAATGGCCGCCCCCATGAGAGTCTCGAGTCAAAACTTTCTTACTGCATAAATTGGCTTGTTTCGCTATTTAGAAGCTGTCATTTATGATATATGAATTATTTATTCACTAAATCTCCGCTAATGACAACAAAGGATGGAATTCGAAGGATATATTCGATGTGAATGGATCACTTTCTATGGCTTCGCCCATGAGAGACTTGATAACACTCATTTCAAAACTTTCTTACAGCTTAAATCGGCTTGTTTCGCTATTTAGTAATACAACAATTAATGGAATTCGAAGGATATATTCAATGTGAATGAAGCACTTTCTGGATCTCGACAGTTTGACAAGGCAAAACTGGCATACTGATGATACTGGTATTTTAAGTTATCAATTTAAGTCACATTTTGCTTTATAAATTTTTGTTTAAGCATTTTGCGACTTATTGAATGGCTATGATACCCGATATCAACATGTCATATGGGATTTGCATATCAATAAGCTGTCCTGAAATACAACATTGAATACAAACTCTTTACTCAAATAACTGGTAAGTATGAATTCTTTCTTCTTTCTATTTAAGTAGTTGATGTCATTACAGTCCAAATAATTAGACGTAATTTACCGTTTAGTCCATGTATATTGACCTCATATTTATAGGAGTAGATATTATGTTAAAAGGGACCTTTTCACAGATTTTGACATGTTTTGAAGTAAGTCATTAAATGCTTTATATTGATAAATGTAAACATTGGATGCTTTATATTGATAAATGTAAACATTGGATATTAAAAGCTCCAGTTAAAAATCCAGAATAAAATTAAAAAAAAAAAGTATTCCGCAGCAGGGCTCGACCCGTGACCCCCTTAGTCCTGGAGTAAAAACGCATTAGCCTGCTCGACTATTCTGGCAAGTATAAATGGTTGACGTATTTTATACCTAGTATAAGCAATCTTCGTAGTTTCACACAATTAAACAACAACAACATAACTCTCCAAATTATTCAATCGTTTCGCGTTGCAACGCTTTATAATTTTTAAATCGTTAAAAGATGCATATAATGGCTATATTAGACCATGGTAAATGTTCAGTAATACTGTTTCCTAAAAATAACATAACTAAAATGAAAATTTGCAAATCCGATACAACTTTTTTCAATTTTTGAAAATTTACCAAAACGTGAAAAGATCCCTTTAAAGTTAAATGAACCATATCCCAGTAAAAGAGACATTGAGGCGATTGTGGCCAGTTTAGATCCAGTTCAGCCTGCAGTTGCTTAAAAGCTGTTTGCTTAAGAGCGATTTTCTGACAATGACAAATAGTTTAATTGGATACATATTAGACTGCCCTTTTCCTGTGACCTGGCTAATTACCTATCGTGAGAGTACATAGATAAATCATTTTTGTCGAAATCGTCAAACTCGAATCAATGCTTATGCGTATACAATTTTAAAATAGCATTAAACTGTAATTGTTTTCATTTTTAGTTTTACACATATGTTACCCCCATGGCTTGATGTTATGTCAGGGCATGGAATTGCTAAATTTCCGTGTCCAAGTCATCTAAATAATGCGTGATTTCAAACCGATTACTATGTTCAAAGACAATCATAATACAATGTATTATTAAGTTATAAACTGCGTACAAGAACAAATGAAGCGTTCGCAATAAACACTCATCCCATGTTAATTCAAACTTAACAATGAGACCTTAATTCTTTCCATGTGATAAATCGTTCAAATTTCTTTAACATTTTACTGCGTGTTTTCATATAAATGTAACATACATTTCGCCTTGGTATAATTATAGTTTGGGCTCGTGTATATTAAAAGGTAAGATTGATTCGGCAAACGCCTTCGGTCGTTATCCTTACCCTTGATCTCCGTTGTTGATGTGTATACCTTACACGCGATGTTTGACCCCCTTAGTCCTGGAGTAAAAACGCATTAGCCTGCTCGACTATTCTGCCAAGTATAAATGGTTGACGTATTTTATACCTAATATAAGCAATCTTCGTAGTTTCACACAATTAAACAACAACAACATAACTCTCCAAATCATTCAATCGTTTCGCGTTGCAACGCTTTATAATATTAAAATCTTTAAAAGATGCATATAATGGCTATATTAGACCATGGTAAATGTTCAGTATTACTGTTTCCTAATAGTAACATAACTAAAACGAAAATTTGCGAATCCGATACAACTTTTTTCATTTTTTGTCAATTCACCAAAACGTGAAAAGATCCCTTTAAGTTAAATGAACTGTATCCCAGTAAAAGAGACATTAAGGCGATTGTGGCCAGTTTAGATCCAGTTCAGCCTGCAGTTGCTTGAAAGCTGTTTGCTTAAGAGCGATTTTCTAACAATGCCAAATAGTTTAATTGGATACTGATTAGACTGCCCTTTTCCTGTGACCTGGCTAATTAAATTCAGAAGCCTGGTAACAGTTTAACGTTAATGTTACCAATGTGTCAGACCAGGGCCTGGATTTTGAAATCTAGGACATGCATGGTCAGAAGATTTCATTAAAGATTATACATTTTTTCAAACACATACAAATGCATACAAATATAAATAGTAAAATGCACCAAGTCAGAAGGCATTTGACTTCGGCTGGTGCCTTGGCACACCAGGTGTTTCGGTTGCAATAGTTTGATGGACTCACTACTTGGATGTGTAGTTACATTATTTACAGTATATCAAACAGTATTTAGCATGAACCAATGATTTTTTCAAACATAAATTATTGATGTAAAATGCTTGAAGGAATTATATTTAAGGTTTTAGAAGGCATTTTCTTTTTGTTTTAAAGGATATCTTTGAAAATTATATTTTTCATGATTTTTTTTGCAACAAGGGGTAATGCATTTTTTTTAAATGTGATTAATTTTCTGACAAAAAACTGGTACCATGAGTAGCATGAAACAATAATTTTTTTAAACATTTGTAATTGGTGAAAAATGATTGCAAAATAATATCTAAGGTCATATAAAGCATTTTGATGCCCCCTTCGGAGAAGAGGGGGTTTATTGCTTTGCACATGTCGGTCGGTCTGTTGGTCTGTCGCTCCATCCACCAGGTGGTTTTCCGGATGATAACTCAAGATCGCTTGGGCCTAGGATCATGAAACTTCATAGGTACATTGATCATGACTCGTAGATGACCCCTATTGATTTTCAGGTCACTAGGTCAAAGGTCAAGGTCACATTGACAAAAAACATATTCGCACAATGGCTTTCACTACAACGGAGAGCCCATATGGGGGGCATGCATGTTTTACAAACAGCCCTTGTTTATTTTATTTTAATAGGTTACTCTGAAAATTCTATTTTTCATGATTTTTTTTGCAACAAGGTGTTGCAAGATGAAATTTAAAAAATGTTACGGGATTTTTAGACCAAAACTGTACTATGATAATACTATGATGCACTTCGCCAAAACATTTATAAGTATATTGTTTATTCTTGAAAATGTATTTCCCCTATTCACTAAAAATAACACTTTTGATCAGAAAATTCATACATAATGATGTTTACTTTTATTTTCAAGAATCATAATGCCTCTTTTTAGTTGTATTTAGCCACAAGTAGTTGTCAGCCACTTAAGGGTTATATGTTGCCTTTCTTTTACTAAATGCAAAATAATTCTACACTTTGAGACATTCATTAAATATTTTATGTCTTTACAACACCGACAGGCTAATAAATGTTTATATATCAAGTACTTCCATACTAACAGGACCATTCTAGGCAAGCAACATAGCAACCTTGATTTGTTCATATCTTCCTATCAATCTGATATGTGTTAAGAGTCATTTGTTCGGAGAACATTTAATGTTTGTTATAACTTTTAAATAATTCAACGTTCAAAGTGATATTGTTATTGACCGATAAACCAACATACTGATTAAAAGGGAATATTTTATTAATTATTTGCATTTTATCTTACATGAGAAATATTTGCCTAAATGGTTTTCAAACTATAGAGAAATCTATATACAATAATAAATAATTGACGACGTTTAACAAAAAAAAGAAATAGTAAAATGGTTTCCGGATGATAACTCAAGAACGCTTATGCCTAGGATCATGAAACTTCATAGGTACATTGATCATAACTCGAAGATGACCCCTATTAATTTTCAGGTCACTAGGTCAAAGGTCAAAGTCACAGGGACCCGAAATAGTAAAATGGTTTCCGGATGATAACTCAAGAACGCTTATGCCTAGGATCATGAAACTTGATAGGTAGATTGATCATGACTCGCAGTTGACCACTATTGATTTTCAGGTCACTATATCAAACGTCAAGGTCACGGTGACCTGAAATAGTAAAATGGTTTCCTGATAAAAACTCAAGAACACTTATGCCTAGGATCATGAAACTTCATGTGTACATTGATCATGACTCGCAGATGACTACTATTGATTTTGAGGTCACTAGGTCAAGGTCACGGTGACCCAGAATAGTTAAATGGTTTCCGGATGATAACTCAAGAACGCTTATGCCTAGGATCATGAAACTTCATAGGTTCATTGATCATGACTCGCAGATGAACCCTATTGATTTTCAGGTCACTAGGTCAAAGGTCACGTTCACGGTGACCCGAAATAGTAAAATGGTTTCCGGATGGTAACTCAGAATGCTTATGCCTAGGATCATGAAATTTCATAGATAAATTGATCATGACTCGCATAATTATGACCCCATTTGAGGTCACTAGGTCAAAAGTCAAGGTCACGGTGACCCGAAATAGTTAAATGGTTTCCGGATGATAACTCAAGAACGCTTATGCCTAGGATCATGAAACTTTATAAATACATTAATCATGACTCGCAGATGATCCCTTTTTAATTTCAGGTCACTATGTCAAAGGTCAAGGTCACGGTAACCCGAAATAGTTAAATGGTTTCCGGATGATAACTCAAGAACGTTTATGCCTAGGATCATGAAACTATATAGGTACATTGATCATGACTCGCATATGACCCCTAATGATTTTCAGGTCACTATGCCAAAGGTCAAGGTCACAGTGACTCAACTTTGAAAAATGGTTTCCAAATGATAAGTCAAGAATGCTTACGCCTATGATCATGAAACTTCTTAGGTACATTAATCATGATTAGCAGATGACCCCTATTGGGTTATAGGTCACTAGGTCAAAGGTCAAGGTCACGGAGACTTGATTCAGTAAAATGGTTTCCGGATGATAACACAAGAAAGCTTACGCCTAGGATCATGAAACTTCATAGGTACATTGATTATGACTCGCAGATGACCCCTATTGATGTTCAGGTCATTAGGTCAAAGGTCAAGGTCACAGTGAGTCAAAACAGTTTAATGATTTCCGGATGATAACTCAAGAATGCTTACGTCTAGGATCATGAAAATTCATAGGTACATTGATCATGACTTGCAGATTACCCCTATTGATGTTTAGGTCACTAGGTCAAAGGTCAAGGTCAAAGTGACTCAAAGCAGTAAAATAGTATCCAGATGATATATCAAAAATGCTTACGCCTAGGACCATTAAACTTTATAGGTACATTGATCATGACTGGTATATAACCCTTATTGATTTTCATATCACTTGGTCAAAGGTCAAGGTACAGTGACTCATAACAGTAAAAAGGTTTCCTGATGATCACTCAAGAAAAGCAAGGCCTAGGATCATGAAACTTCATAGGTAAAATGATCATGACTGGCAGATAATCCCTATTAATTTTCAGGTTACTAGGTCAAATGTCAAGGTCACAGTTACAAAAAATGTATTCACACAATGGTTACCACTACAACTGACAGCCCATATGGGGGGCATGCATGTTTTACAAACAGCCCTTGTTTGTCTTATGTTGGTAAATGTTCATCTCTGTCAATTCTAGGTTAAGTTTGAAAGTAGGTCATGTGTGGTCCAAACTAGGTCAACAAACCAAATCACAGAAAAAGTTAGTTAACACGCCAGAGGTCACATTTTCTTCCAGATGTTCATGAAAATTGGACATAATTGAATGTTATCTCGATGAAATAAAGTTTCAGTTTGAAAGTTGGTAGTTTGTCAAAAACTAGGTCATTAGGTTAAAATATAGAAAACTTCCTTTACCTTTCTACAGGTCACATTATCTTCCTGATTTTCATGAAAATTGCTTACAATGATCTTAATCAAATCAATAGCTGAATTTGCAAGTTGGTCCTGGCAGGCTAAAGCTAGGTTACAACTTAGTCAAATCATACACAAGTTTTTGACACTATAGAAGGAGTTTTGGGTGAGCAATACATGTCTATCTTATTTTAGAACAGCCTGTAGTAAGAAAGGGAAGGTATTGTATTTGTTTCAAAAGTAACATTTTATTGTTATTGGAAGTAACTGAGCAATTATATGATGTCATAGTTTTTGGTTATTTTGCTCACTTGTTATGATGTGACAAGGTGAGCTTTTGTTATCACTCTTTGTTGTATTTTATCCAAAGTTTATTGTGAACACATAAGATAATTTGGGTTTCACCTCTTTGCCAGATTCTTATGAAACTAGTCACCTCTATGTCATTTTTGTTTTCATATTTTATAAAAAATTAGGGAACTAGGTCAAATATAAGAAAAGGTCTGTTAATACTTTAGTGGTCACATTCTCTCTCTGATCCACTTGTAAATTGGTTAGAACATTATTTTAAATGATTTCAAAGTCAAGCATGAAAGTAGCATATTTAACATTTAGGTCACAAGGTCTAGTCTCAGTGATTAACAGGTCACGTTCCAAAGTGGGTCATGTGCTTCCAAGCAGTTGATCAATAACTAAAATCATTAAAATCCATGTTAAAACTTACATTTTTTACCTGATCTTCATGGCAGTTGATCAGAATGTTCAAATAAATAAAAGTAGGATCTTGGTAACAAGACTCAACTAGATCGGATAGACGCAAATAGTTTGTTCATACTCACAATGCCTTTTTTTCTAGATCTTCATGAAAAATTAGTTAACACCACTAGGAAACAATCAGTTTCAGGTGAGCCACATTGTGCTGTTAAAGCTATCTATGTATTGTATAGATTGTAACAAAACCTTGTTTATCAATAAAAATAAATGAAAAAATGGCTTTCTAAAACTTGTAGTCTTGGATAATATATATTCATCAATTTGTAATATACGACAATCTTTTGAGAAGAAAAACAAAATTTGATTATTATTATACCCCAACATACTGTGATTGGGGGCTAGCACAGGAATTCTCAATTGTGATCCTCGAAAAATAATGGGTTAGCATATTGTTGCTGTTTTATCCAGTTGTCTGGACCATTTCTCCCAAAGGAATTTTAAGTTCAAATATGAGATATTTAGGTAAATAAATTTCATTGAACTGATTGAAGGGATGCAGTGTCCAAGAACGAAAACGATTGCACAACAACCATTAACTATTGGTCTGCGGATAAATGACAAGCAATAAAAATTACACAATTGCGGTGATGTAGATTAACTTAAATGGATGCTTATTTATGTTATGCTTTCCGGTGATTTATACAGAATTATCAGTGAAATAAACTGGTATTTCACTTTTTTAAACAGTGAAAAATAACAGTGAAAATATCGATATTTTTCGCATTTTTTCTGGGAAAAGCGATATGCCACCGAATCCAACAAATATCTTCTATATATCCATCCTCTTCAAAAGCATTGTCAAACCAGTACTTTCAGTACTTTGATTTATCTATAGGTTTATGACCAGCAATATCACGGTGTATATAGTCATATCGATGGCCTCTCTGTCAAAATGCTGCCTCTCTGTTCATTCTCGGATGCCTCTCTGTTATATACAAGAAAATGGATGATCGACATTCACAAAACAGGTAAGAAAATATAAAATTAAAACCCGTAAACACATTTGGGCATAAAAAGAGGAGGTCGATGAGTTGAAGCATATATCCAGCTAAATATTCACAGTATTCCGCAAGCCCAAACACTTATCACAACCTCTATCGAAGATGGAATGATGACGAGGTTGGTGGAACAATCGTGCATACATGCCACTTTGATGACTTTTTAACATAGCGTTTCCCTAATATGTCAAATACGAGTATCTAGTGTCATTGATATCAACTTTATGATCAAATCCTTACGTTCAATGTACGCTATATAGTAATTTTCATCAATTTTACTTAAAAAATGCCTACTTTCGCTTTCGTTGTGGCACGGAAAGCCTCTTGATCGGCTCACTTTTCTGGCACGGGTAGCCTATCTAGTCGTCGATTGACACTGGCATGGGAACACTCTCCATTACATTTTAGGCCGTATAGCCGTTCCTCGCAACAATGGAAATGGTGTATTTTAAGCATCGCAATTATAAAATTATTATCTTTATCATGAAATAAATTTATGTAAACTGTCATAAAATTCAAGTTCAATATTTTGACACCAGAATTGTCAGTTTCACAATAGTTAAAGTGATATTATGGGCATTTTTCACTGTTGAACTGAGCTGAAAAGAATTAACAGGTCAAAAGAGTAAGTTAAAATGTGATTACTGACCATTATCTGCAACTCATCTTGCTACCAGTTGTTTATAAAAAATATATTTTTTATTATATTTTTTACGTGACCCACCCAGTCCTGTAAGCCGAAATGATCCGTAAAACAAAATGGTGTCTTTGTGTCGCATAAACGAATCTGCACTAAAACAAAATTTAGAATCACATTGTACATGCGTGATCAGTTGTCAAACGAAAGTACGGCTGATATTCAAAAGCATTATTTTTCTCTTTCCGGCTTATTGTTTTAGTATGTTGATGCCGCATTAACAAATATAAGTGTATATGAAGTGAAAACACCAAAAATAAACAACGGTTGTGATAGACACCTATAAACTGTTAAGATGCCCATATTATCACTTTAACAGAAATATGCCATGTGAAGTCAAGATTATCTGCAGTATTTTGTTCTTCTAAAATCCAGTGCGATCTGCGACACTCAAATCTTGATTGTCGCATGTCGACTTTAAATGTCGAGTGTCATATCGTGCGTCGCTAAAATGTCGTGCGTCGACCTCGAAGGTCGACACGCAACAATCTACTTGGCACTATCTGGATTCCGTATTTAACACGTTTAAAAAATATTGATAGTAAAAATTTAAAATGTCAGAATATTGTATGTAAAAAATATCACTTTTAACGTAATTATTTGGACTAACGCTATTGGCTACATATTTGTGGTATCTTTATGTATATGTATAAATCCGTCTGTAATAAAATTCGCGTTGATAAATTGCTGAAATAATGAACACATATTGATGCCACGTGTTTACAGTACATATGCAAAAACCAAAGATTCGTTAAAATGCAACGAGTTCATGGATTTTCTTGTGCAAGTCAAGTAACTTGTCGCCGGCTAGCCTCAGATTTTCAAAAGGGCCCATTTTAAAACGGCATTTTACAAGTGGATAAGCCAGTCAAAAGTGGCATGCCGTCCCTGTCCATGAACTCGGACTAGTTGCTTCCTGGTTCACTGAGCCCTGGTATCAAAGTTTATTCATTTGATATCAATGTTATCTGTCAATTTTCGCCAATAGCCAAAAGCTCAAAATTGTGTTCATAAATATTCAAAAATGAAATATTTACACCTAAAAAGGGCACAATACAAGACTCAATTTTGTAAAAGTCTAGCCTATAATAAGTCGTTTCCACTCGAGAAGAGAACTTTGATATATCAAGCGGTTTAGTTTGATCTAATTTGCAAAACTTGTTCAAATATTGACGTTTATTAACAAGAAATGTAATGGAGAGTGTTCCCATGCCAGTGTCAATCGAAGATTAGATAGGCTACCCGTGCCAGAAAAGTGAGCCGATCGAGAGGCTTCCCGTGCCACAACGAAAGCGAAAGTAGGCATTTTTAAGAAAAATTGATGAAAATTACTATATAGCGTACATTGAACGTAAGGCTTTGATCATAAAGATGATATCAATGATACTAGATATTTGACATATTAGGGAAAAGCTATGTTAAAAAGCCATCAAAGTGGCATGTATGCACGATTGTTCCACCAACCTCGTCATCATTCCATCTTCGATAGAGATTGTGATAAGTGTTTGGGCTTGCGGAATACTGTGAACATTTAGCTGGATATATTCTTCAACTCATGGACCTCCTCTTTTTATGCACAAATGTGTTTACGGGTTTTAATTATATATTTTCTTACCTGTTTTGTGAATGTCGATCATCCATTTTCTTTTATATAACAGAGAGGCAGCCGAGAATGAACAGAGAGGCAGCATTTTTACAGAGAGGCCACCGATATGAATATACACCGTGAATATGTAATAATGTTAAATAAGCCGCGAAAACTTCGCGTAACATCCCGTACCGCGTGTGATGCAGCTAAGAACTGCACAGTAAAAGACATTCGCTATCTTTGATCATATTCATTGAACTCTTTACCTTTCACCAACTCCAACCACAATCAACGCCGTATATCTTTAAAAAAAAAGATATTTCTTGTTATTAATCTTTTGATTTCCTTGCATGATCCTAATTCACTGTGCCTATATTTTGATTCAGGATGGTGGGAGTGAATTGTGAAACTTCACCATGATTTTTGTATTATAAATTGAAAACCTCAAACTTGCTTTTGCTTTCGTATAATTAATCTTTCAAAGTACGGACAGGATGTGATGACGTTGATATCGACCGCTATTTGTATATAAACAAGTGTTTATTTCGTTTCTATACACATATCTGAAAGCGACATAAGGTACGTTGTTTTTTCTTATTTTATTGGTCACACGTTGCGAAACTGTAACACATGCTTACTAAGTAAGGCTTAAAGTTGCTTAATCGTAAATGCTTAAATAAAAAAACATGTGTGCATACAGCAGAAACAAAACACACACACTGAATAACGATGATTCAATCGTGTTCATAAAATTTATACAAAATCAATGTTTATTTCTTTAAAAAATGTTGATTCATGGTTGTTTATTGGTCAATACGCAGCGATATGGAGTTCTGATATTTCAAGTTATATTAATACTTATATTTTGTTAAAATGTAATTTTGCGTATAATTGAATTTTGTGTGTATTTTATGGCTTTTATAATAGTGATTAAATGAAACGCTTAGTGTAATTGTTTCGAAAGGATTAGACCTAACATCTATTAATTCAAAGTTGTTGTCAAAATGGTGTTACCTGTTTAACAGTACACATAGCGTGTCTATATGGTTTTCTATTCGACCACATACAAGACGATAATTAACACCCCTGATGTTGCAGTGTTTCTACGCAGGTATTTAAATCATTCTGCACCGCGCAAATTCGATAAAAACGTATTTGAATATTAAGAAAGAAGAAGAACATTCTGCTTATAATATTTATGAACACACGATGAAAACCACCTTTAACTGAATTATGTGAATAAATAATGTCGTGATTTACGGAGCTATTACATTGAACAATCAAGTGATAACATGCCAAAGCGTTGACTGTATTACTGTTGTAACAACTATTTCATTCATATTTAAGTTTATAAAGGCGTTCTCTTGTTTCTATTTCACTTTGAGATTGACAGCTATTTTTTACTACACGCATATTCCAGATTGTATGCATATTTTTACCAATGGACGATGATATAATAATGATATCGTCAAGCATAATGATATACTGATAAAGATATACACTGCACACATTTATATTATTGGATAGTGGGGCTTTTACAACGGTACCGTTCTGCTATAACTACTTCGTATATAATTACTACTATTACTTTTTCCAGTGCTCTCGAAGTGTCACCAAAACAAAATTGTGTTGATACGAATATTTAACGAAGAGACCTTTTTGTCATGGAGCCATTTAACAAATATTAAAATCTAATCTTTTTTTTTTGTCAATGTAATAAATAATTTGAAGTCGATATGCCTTTATAATCTTTGGTACATTTGACAGATTCCTTATAATGTTAACATCATGGTCTTTCTTCTTTATAGATAACATGAGGTACGCGATTGTTGTAGCGGTGTCACTTTGCCTTGCTGTGTCCGGTATGTTAAACACTTAACATGATTTATTCATTAAAGTGGGACTGATCCGTAAAGTCGTTTTACATGTCATAGCATAATTCAGTCTCATCTATTTACATCCCATTTAAATTACAAGATAAGTATTGATGCAAAGCATCAAAGGGCGTCGGGAATTTCAGTGTAAAAGGCACTTAATGAAGTTACATGGAACGATTTTTTTCTACTGTAAATATTAATATATTGGTCGATTATTTTAAACAAAATAGAAAAAGATACTGGTATAACCATTATCTATGATTTTGTGTTATAACCTCCAAATAACACTTATCTATGATGTTGTGTTATAACCCCCAAATAACCATTATCTATGATGTTGTGTTGTAACTCCCAAATATTTCATAGTTCATTTTATTTACATTGGTTTCCTTTTTCTACTGGTATCCGTGTGCAGTTTTCATTAATGGAACAGAAATGTGTAGGTTTTAAAAAATCTGCTTCATCTTGTAAGCGTAATTTCATATTTTTCTCAACTTCAAGGGGAGATGAATCTGAACTTATTCTTACGTTGCTCATTTACGATAGGGGTTGAGTACTCATTGATATGAAAACACTGTAAAAGTTTGAAAAAAAAATGAATGAAAACTGTAAATTGTATAAAGAAGCTGCATTTCACAATACTTTGAAATTCAGTAAAAGATCATAATAGATTTATTGCTCCGATATTCATCATTTTCAATATGGTTCGAGTAATACTGATATAAAAACACTTAACAAGTTTGGAAAGATTCAGACGAAAGTTGTGAACTCTTTTAAACAAGTGGAAATTGTTTATTTTGTCAAATTTAATAGAAACAAAATTCTGGACTAATTGTCCCGTTGTTTGTTTCTCATTTTAAATGAGGTAAAAATGCTCATTGATATGAAGACACTGTAAGTTTGGAAAGAATCTGATGAAAAATGTTGACATAATCACCTAACTAAGCAGTTTTTCACGAAAATTTTGGACTTCGAACAAGGATTTCAAAATTTCTCAAATTCTAAGGAAGATATCTATGGACGTAATGGTCGGATAATGCTAAAGGGCCCATACCACCTGGATAGTAATACGTGTCGCGCTTCGCGCTCTATATGTGGTTCTTAAAAAAAAACTCCGAGGAGTGCTTGACTCTAGGGAAACGGGTTGCTGGGACACAGCTCCTCCTTGATAAGCGGCTGCTTCCTTTATCGCAACTCATTGTTACAATCAATAATACGTGTCGCGCTTCGCGCTCTATATGTGGTAGGGATAGGCCTATGATAGACAACCATAAAAATACATGGATAATAGATGTGTTGTTTGCATTAATTTCTTAATATAAACACACGTGTATTTTTTATAAGATATTTAAGTGATGTAAGAAATTTTAATTAACGTTGTCACCACGTTGCATCCATTAATTTTAATAAAAATGTGCAATTGTAGTAAAATGGATTTTAAAATGTCTACATAAAATAAAGCTTTATTATATTTATTAACCTGACTGAAAAAATTGTCAGCCGCCGAACTGTTCCGTTCGTGCCGGAACCCGAGATTGAACCGGGGGCCTTTAGATGACTGTTGCGTAAACAACTTCAGTTTAACGCTCTCCCAAATGAGCTATTCCGGCTGAAATTCACTTATGTACTGCTATTTGGTGAAGTTGTGTATAGCGATCGTTTTTATATGTCTATTAATAAACTAATACATTGTACGTTTTCGTACCACTACGCCTTCCAATAAACTTGCTTGCGCGATAGGTCGTCAAATATCGTACTACATTGATTCTCCACTAAATAAGCAAATAAGAAAAACCACAAAATAAATATATTTTGATTATGTTTTGTTTTAATACAAAACATTATTTGTTTTTATACAAAACCAGAAAGTTTCGCGTATGTACCCAGGTCTTGTTATCATTCCACTGTGATCAGTTGTGGATCAGTTATTAATTAAAACAATTAGCTTTGCATAATTGACAATAAATGTTGTAATAAATGTAATAGGCACAAATGCAGTACTTATTTACACTAATTTACACAAAAATCACCACTATGCAAGATATTCTTAAAACAAAAATATATACATTGATCCGTAAAATAACTTCTCCTCCCATACTAGTCGCCGCCCTCCAGGGCGACGCCAATCAATGTCAATAAATATAGGATCTGGCACGAGTTGTCATATCATACCATATTTTATTAAACGAGTTCAGAAATTTTGTTAGTAAGCGAGCCTTTGGCGAGCTTACTAACGAATTTCCTGGACGAGTTTAATAAAATATGGTATGATATGACAACGAGTGTCAGATCTTTTTTATCACATGCTTTTAAATGAGCAAATTAAATAAATATTTACGCAAACATAATTATAAATCCCGAATGTTGTTTACATTTCGTTACGTCATTTGACGTTGCAACGTCATTTCAGCAAAATAACAAAATGCGATTGGTCAATAAACGAAGACTTAGCCAATGAAAAACCTTAAATATGTTGTATTACACATGTGTAATAAAAAAAAATATGTAATGGTTGTATTACATGGGAAACAGGGTATAGCATGTGATAAATTGTAGTACCACTCAAATTGAATTATATCGAGGTTTTAATTAAAGAGCTTTTTACTCTTTTGCATAAATGCATTTTAAGAATATATTAAAACAATACATTATCACTTTATTTTACCCAATACATATTTGTTAACTTAATTACATAGTGCATGTCATTCGTATCATACTTATTAATATTGCAAATAAATGTCTTAAAAACTTTGCAAATAAATAATGTTAGCCCCTTTCCAAATGCCGAGGCCCCTTTCCGTGGTGCTCGCCCCTTTCCGTTACTGTATATGTTGATCTTGTCATTATTTTTTAAATTATGATTTTGCTTCATTTACTTATGAGAAAATTGAATAGTTTATGGTCAATTACTATTTTACTAAGTAAGCTGCATAAACATCAATGTTCTTTTTCTTTTGGAGATCTGTCTTGAATTTGAGTACCGTAAACATGTTTTATAATTCATAAACATATAAAGCATATTCAAAAGAAATTGTCTTTCTTCGTACGAGTTTCTCAATTTTTCACTTGTTATATAGGTTTATCATTAACTCTTGCGGACTGCCCTCCTCCTCCTGCGGTCCAGAATGCCGCCTTCACTCCAGTCCAGTCATCATACGCTGATGGCGCAAACGTTACATTCACCTGTAATACTGGTTATGGACTTCAAGGTAGTCGGATACATTATTGAAGGGAAAGCAGATGGGAAGGATCCCTCACATGCTATGAACAGTTTTGTGAGACAATGAATAATCCTAGAAATGGTAAAATCGTCGGAAACCCATCCTACAAAATTGGCACTTACATCACATTTCAATGTTATACAGGCTACACATTGAAAGGAAATAGCCAGTTGCTGTGTCGTGTTGATTTGAAGTTTGATACGAACCCACCAACATGCGATGTCACTATGTGTCCAGATTTTGGGGTTATAGATCATGCACGCATTTTCCAAGCCACATATGGCGGAATAGAAAATGATTATGGAAGCGTAGTCAAAGTAACCTGTGAAGACTCATATGTGCTGGATGGTCATGCGTCCGTGGTTTGCCAGGGAGACGGAACTTGGAGCCCAAAACCGACCTGCAAACCATTAGATTGTGGTAGGTTCGATGGGATGAATTCAAGCTGCGTGAAATACTCTGTACAGTTTGATACTCTGTATTACATGGAATGTAAGACTGATGTCCCAAATACAAGAATTGGTGCGGACAGCGGACCTAATGAATGTCAGGAAAGTTCTCGGAAATGGTTGTATTCACAGTTTGGATGCTTTTGCCATTGTAAAGTTATGTACAATAAATACATTGTGAAAACAGAAAACCTTGATACAAATGATTATCTGCAACACGGCAATGATTTGAAGTGGAGTTACAAGGAGGGATGCACGAAAAATCAAACTAATGCTCTGAGATGCATTGACGTACATATCGAAATGCCATCTTGCATCTGCGATGCTAACGTACACACTGGTGAACCTTACACGACTCACAGCACAACTAATCCAAGCCCTAACAAAAAAAATTAGAAGTTTGATATTTCATATTTGTAAAGTTGCTTTTCTGACATTTATTTTTAAATGTTCAATGTATTTACTTGATAAGGATACATTTTGGCAAATGTTAATGTATTGTTATGGAGTTAGGATAAAAAATGTGTATCTGTATTCACTTTCTTTGAATTTGAATACATAACATACATGGACTTAATTTTTTTGCAAACAAATGTTGGTTACTAATGATTTTCATTCATAAAGGACTCATTCTAATTAAGATTTTGCTATTATCATGGGTTTTTATCAAGTTATAATGAGATTTACTTTAGATTTAGAACATAATTTATTCATAAATAATCTAAGTTCTACAAAATTTTGGATGATCCTTTATTCTTACATACACATACATTTATGACAATATATTACAGGTCTAAGAAATAGTTGAAGAATACGGAATAATCCGAATACAACTGCACTTGTATGCTTTTCAATAAATACGTTTGCATTCTGAAGTTTTATTTATTATAATTATGATGGGAGATGTTGTTGTTTGTGGTTTTTTGTATATTCAAATAAGTTTCTTTAAAACATACCATGGTTTGATTACTTGCCAATTGTTTAAACCAGGATGCAGGATCAACGGGGTTTATAGTGGTATACACAGGGGCTGGACATAATGTAAACACATCGTTAAGAACTTTATTTTTGCATGTAAATCACTTTGTTGAAATACATTTGCAAAAATCGTAAGTGCATAAGACAATTTTTAAATAAATATAGATATAGATAATAGATAAATATGAATCCTTGAATGCGTCAGAAATCCTAGACAAAAGTTCACGTTGCGTGAAGCATTACCGTGTACAATGAATGCAGTACAAATAGAATTTTTGCACAAGAACACAGGCTTATTAAATGAAGTAATTCTGATGTATTTTAGATTGCAATAAGCAGCATAAAAATCTGTCTTTTATGCACAAGTTTACATTCTTAAGAGAAACTGTTTTAAAAAGTTATTTGAAACAAGACTATTGCCAAGCCCCTTACCGGTGAAACTCCACCAGTTTCAGCAATATTTCTAGTCTTTTTGTTGTCATAGCAACCATAATTCTTTACGTAGGAATAAAATGAAATGGCATGCATAATCTACATATTGCCATCTATCCATGTTTCAACTTTCATGAAAAAAATATAAAGAACTTTTATAGTTATCGAAGGATCCACTATTTCAGCAAAATGTCTAGTCTATTTGTTAATATTTGTAGTCTTTTTGTTGCCATGGCAACCAGAATTCTTGACGTAGAAACAAAATGAAATAACTGGCATTATTTCCATATTGCCATCTATATATGTTTCAAGTTTCATGAAAAAATATGAAGAACTTTTAAAGTTATCGCAGTTACAGAAGCACGCACGCACGCAAGCACGCACGCACACACACACACGCACGCACGCACGCACACACACACGCGCGCGCACGCGCACGCACGCACACACACACACACACACATGTATTATACGATAAAATGATATTTAAACATATAATAACTCAAAGGTCACGTAAGTAGACAACAGATTTGTGTAAGGGTTTCCTTCATAAACTTTTTTATCCTGCTATCCTGAAACAAACAAAAAACAAGGGCAAGTTAAAAATAATCTCAACACGTTATAGTCATACTCGGAATAAGCATTTGCTCCCCCCCCCCTCCCCTCGATATGATGGAGGCTGTACTCTTTAGCCTTGTGTTGGCATTCCTTCAGCACATCATCTTGGTCACCTCAACACCTTACTTCACATTTTAGCTTAGTTTCATGAAAATGCTATATGTGTATATGAACTATGGAGCCGATACTCTTAACGGATGGACAAAGATAAATCCTTTAGCAATTCAAGTTCAAATATATGATACTCATCCTTAGCCGCACTTTTACTGAAAACATAACTTGGATGTACTTTTAAATAATATGGCACATGATTTGATAAGCAAAATAAGATTGAGTGCAGCAAGCAAATACTAAGGCCCTAAGTCAAAACCTTAGACGATGTCCTTCATGGATTAAGTGGATTATTAAAAAATAAATTGTCAGAATCAGCAGGAATAGTGCGATGACATATTATGAGGAATAGAAGCTCAATAAATAGGTCAAAATCAATGCATGCTCTTTATTGATTTTAAAAATAATCAATAAACTGTCAAGACAAAAAAACTAGTCCATTGACTCAAGGTTATCACTTCTTTTTAGAGCATAACTTTGTCCAGCATGAGTGTTTTTCGGCGTAGCTGTATACGCCAGATTTTCACCTTAGCCTGACCTTTGTAAGCGACCAATCAATTTGAATTTCCCGCCGGTAAGCCTGAAACTTTTCGCAGTAGAAAACGTGCAATCTACACAAAGATTTCACATTAACATTTGCATGTTATTCCATCGACTTTCTATTTTTGGGAAGTATAGGGTATGAAAAGGGATACTACAGTTCGTTTAGCAACGATGTTAACTGCGTATTCAGCATGAAACAATTGTATCTCTAATGATAAGGTTTGAGAGATAGAGCAGTTTCACACTCAATTCTCGACATCAATACACAGCGTGTGCCCCTTTATATTTTGAAGAATGTCAGCGACAGAGCGTTTGTACTTATTAAAGGCTGTGTTCTCATATTTGGTAAATTACTACGATATTGCATTCTGTGCACTCATAAATTCTAGATCATGTAAGTATTGTTGTTCAGTAGGCCCTAAACTGATATACGCTTTGACGAAAATATTAACAATTGTTTTCGGAATTGACCCTTAAATACATAAATGTTTAAAGCTTTAAACAAGCCGTGGTTCCAGCAGTGGAATTGTTACCTCACTTTAATGCATTGCATTCCAATCCGCAAGGTATCAAGGTAAGTTTGCGATCAGTTACAAAAAATTTCATATAAACGCTATCGCGTAAACTATGTGCAGTTGAAGTTAATTTTAATCAGAAAGAAACTAAATAAAGATATTTGGCGATATTATTATGGTATGTCAATCATAGTTTTTTCATGTGTTTTCAACAATTGCATGAAGAGGACCAATTTTGAATAATTTATTTCAATTAGAAAAAAATTATCTATTTAGACCAATTTATTTAGCATGAGCACGATGATTCACATTACTATTAATAATGGAATCAAATAATATTCGAGTGTTGCCGGCTGACCTATATGCTTTCATTCATGTTCATGCTTCTTGTGCTTTTTCTATTCTGTAAATATAGATATCTGAGTATTAATATCAAATAAAGCGAAATAAGCCACGAAATCTGGCGCAACACCCCGTAATTGGTTTGCGTGTGATACAGCTAAGAACTGCGCAGCAAAAAAGGCATTCGCTATTTTTGATCTCATGAATATAACTTTTGATCGTTCATAAACACCGACCACAATCAACGCCGTATATCTTTTTAAAAGATATTTCTTGTTCGACATTAGTTATTCATATTTCTAATGCATTAGAGACGTATTTCTGACGCGTAGTGTTTTACTGAACACTAAAAGAGCGGGGTAATTTATTAACCCGCAGTCCGTTTTTAGATGGTCGCTTTAGCGACCGTCTAATGTGCTTGATGTAAAATTCAGGTCGATACGGCCTGGGTATGATTAGCCCAATTCCCGCTTACACTACGCGCGAAGAAAGAGTTGTATAATTTATGCAAGAGGTTTGAGTTCTCCAATTATGTTTATTCACAAATGGAAACATTATATTAATATCGTGTTAAATGCAATAGTTTCGAATGGTGTTTTATAGAAAAAAATAAAAAAAACAATGATCGTATTGCACGTGTCGCGGAGGAGATTGTTTATGAATGATTAAAATAGTCCACTTTCTGCTGCGTCTGCGTGACTTAGTATTTTCGCTCATCTCATTCATAAATCCGAGGCTGGCGATAAACAAAGGGGAGTCCGGGTGAGAATTACGCACTAGTATAAGGTTACGCTTGTTTATATTCACAGGTCTCAATTAATAACACGTTGACCACGAGTTCAACAATTATTACAGGGATACGATAGACAACATAAAAATGATTCATTATCGCTGAAACTGTTAAAAAACATTTAAATATAACAAGAATATTCTCTAAAAAATGTAGTCTTGCTGTTTTGAAATAAGGTTTGGAATTTTGGTTTCTAAATAACTTAATTAAAAACAAAAGTTTAATTATAGTGTTTTTTACTTTTAGTCGCATATTTACCGCATTATAATGTGTGTTATAATAGGCAAACCATACATTAGTAAAATTCAATCTGCCTTCGCACATAGAAGGAATGGGTCAATTAGGTGCTGCGTTTCCTTTGCTTACTTCAGTTAGAGGTCAATTCTTTACGTAAAAGCAATCACAAGGCCCCGGCTTCAGAGGAATTGCGGAGCGTTCTTACATAATTAAAGTCGTAGTCGCATTGTATTTGCGTTTAGCGTCCTATTTGGTCACGTGGTTCTTTTTCGCGGGTGTTTTGGCATTCATGATATGAGGCTATTAATAGATGCGCCTGTCGATAAACAAAGGAAAGTTTACGGGCGATAACAACGCAATAGGTTACGCTCTCACATACAACTCAATGACGTAGTACAGGTCGTAAATTGAGAGATTTGGGAAAAAGTTGACGCTTATTTATATTCTCAATTTATAAAACGTTGAACATAAGTTCAACAATAACTTCAGCGATACGATAGACTAAAAAAAATCATAATCGCTTAACCCGAATATAACAAATAATTTATAATAATAATACGAATGACCTGTTTCATAACCTCGTTGAAGCTACTACATCGGGTATTTCTGGAAAGCGTTCTTGGTTCTCAACACATAGCGGCGATCTTTTGTATTTACGGGTGCTAGCAACGCAATAGTAGAAGCTTAGTAGAAGGTTTAGCTTGTTTATATTCACAGTTCTCAATACATTGACAGTTGGACATGAGTTCATCAATTACTCAGGCATACTATAGGCAACCTCGAAAATGCTTTATAATCGCTAAAACCGAAAACAACTAAATATATTATATTAAATATATTTATAACAATTTTAACAAGAGCACCGCCTTGCGGGTGCAGACCGCTCATCTATTTTCTTTTTAAAGGTGAAGGGACTCTCATTTTCAATCACAAAGGAGGGAGGAGTGGAGTGAAGAGGGGTGTATAGTGTGGGGTTGTGGACATTTATTACATTATCTTCCAAAAAAGCGAAAAAAAAAACAAAAACAAACAAATCGGGGGGGGAGAGGGGGGGGGGGGGGGGGTTGGGGGGCGATGGGGGGGGGGGGAGGGGGGGTTTTGGGTGCGATGGTTGGACGGTATTTCAAACATAACCGTTTTAAAAAAAAATGGGGGAGGGGTATAGTGTGAGGGTGTGGTGGTAATTTGTGTGATGATCTTAAAAAAAAAAAAAAAAAAAAAAAAAAAAAAAAAATTGGGGGGGGTGGGGTGGGGGGGGGGGGGGTGGGGGGGGGGTATAGTGTGAGGGTGTGGTGGTCATTTGTGAGATGATCTTTAAAAAAAAAAAAAAAAAAAAAAAATAGGGGGGGGGGGAGGGGGGGAGGGGGGGGGGGGAGGGCACGGGGGATGGTTTGGGTGGAGTCTATTGTGGTATGTCAGGTAAGAGTAGTTTCATCAAAGTATCAATCAAATCTAATTATAAATAAAGAAGTTATGGCAATTTTAGCAAAATTTAATAATTTGACCTTGAGAGTCAAGGTCATTCAAAGGTCAAAGTAAAATTCAAGTTGCCAGGTACAGTAACCTCATGATAGCATGTAAGTATTTGAAGTTTGAAAGCAATAGCCTTGATACTTAAGAAGTAAAGTGGATCGAAACACAAAATTTAACCATATATTAAAAGTTACTAAGTCAAAAAAGGGCCATAATTCCGTAACAATGACAACCAGAGTTATGCAACTTGTCCTTTTACTGTACCCTTATGATAGTTTGCGAGTGTTCCAAGTATGAAAGCAATATCTATGATACTTTAGGGGTAAAGTGGACCAAAACATAAATCTTAACCAAATTTTCAATTTTCTAAGTATAAAGGGCCCATAATTCCGTCCAAATGCCAGTCAGAGTTACATAACTTTGCCTGCACGGTCCCCTTATGATAGTTCATAAATCTTGCAAGTATGAAAGCAATAGCTTTGATACTGTAGGAATAAAGTGGACCTAAACACAAAACTTAATCAAATTTTCAATTTTCTAAGTATAAAAAGGGCACATAATTCTGTCAAAATGCCAGTCAGAGTTACATTACTTTGCCTGCACAGTCCCCTTATGATAGTTAGTAAGTGTTGCAAGTATGAAAGCAATAGCTTTGATGCTTAAGGAATAAAATGGACCTAAACACAAAACTTAACCAAAATTGTCAATTTTCTAAGTATAAAAAGGGCACATAATTCTGTCAAAATGCATGCCAGAGTTATCTAACTTTGCCTGCCCAGTCCCCTCATGATAGTAAGTAAGTGTACCAAGTTTGAATGCAATAGCATTGATACTTACTGAGAAAAGTGGACCTAAACGCAAAACTTAACCAATATTTTCAATTTTTTAAGTATAAAAAGGGCACATAATTCTGTCAAAATGCACACCAGAGTTATCTAACTTTGCCTGCCCAGTCCCCTCATGATAGTCAGTAAGTGTACCAAGTTTGAATGCAATAGCATTGATACTTACTGAGAAAAGTGGAACTAAACGCAAAACTTAACCAAAATTATCAATTTTTTAAGTATAAAAAGGGCACATAATTCTGTCAAAATGCACGCCAGAGTTATCTAACTTTGCCTGCCCAGTCCCCTCATGATAGTAAGTAAGTGTACCAAGTTTGAATGCAATAGCATTGATACTTTCTGAGAAAAGTGGACCTAAACGCAAAACTTAACCGGACGCCGACGCCAACGCCAACGCCAACGCCGACGCCGACGCCGACGCCGACGCCAAGGTGATGACAATAGCTCATAATTTTTTTTCAAAAAATAGATGAGCTAAAAATGTAGTCGGCGTATACGCCGACTTTGAAATAAAGTTAGCAATTTACTTTTCTAAATAATTGAATACAATTAAACAAAAGTTAAACTATTGTGTTGTGTTTTTCACTTGTAAGCTGCATATTCACCGCATGAAATGTGTGTTAGCATTGTCAAACCACACATTAGTGTGAGTAAATAAAAAATATACTACGGGAGAGCACTTCATATGTGTCCTCATATGCCTTGTTATGAGTATCTTTCTTCATTATCGAAATATATCGTATGTTTATATTTGATTTAAACGCAGTTTTCTTTCGTCACATTTAAATCACACGTCAATAGCGCCGTCATGCGAAAATGGGCCTTATGCGTTTCGGCAAGCGTTTGTTAAACCCAACATGTGCTCTTGCGCAGTCAGGCCATAGGCGACGCTGTTCGCTTTAAAATCACTCAATATGTTATGTTTCTCCTTACCAGAAGGAGGGATAGCTGAGTGGGCTATTTATATGATGGGCGCATATGGAATAAGACCCATTTTCGCATGACGAGGGTCATTACAAATCTCATTGCGAATTGAAAATCCCACATTTAAAAACAATGCTTTTTGATACAAAATTGAATTCAAAATAGCAAACTTGTTAATAATGGCAGCCTATCGACGCATTAAGGAATGATTTCCAGACGTGCTGACCAAGTACGGCAAACATTGTGGTATGATAATTAAACGATTTTCTCTTATCGTGACACTATACTATTTCGCTAATGATTGTTTTCTCATCTTGGAGGCGAAATTGAAATTCTGCGAGATGGATTGTAACGCGTAATTGAAACAGGGCCACAATTTGTGTCGTTTGAGCATACAGAGAGTAGTCCGGAATTCCTTACACTGAACAGTGCTACATCCTTTGAATTGAGCACATACGCAGTGATGTAGCAAAAATTCAGAGGTTGTATCTCGAATCAGCTTATTAAATATTCGAAAATATTCATGCGTGTCTGTTGGCGTTATGTTAAAGTCACTAAGATGAAAACTGAAACAGCTTCGCCTAAAAGCGCATTAGTGCTCTATACCTATGTTTATGTTAGCGTTGTTGACTATGGGATACCAAAGGGGTCGAAACTTTAACTTCTGCTCGAGCAGAAAAAAATGCTGCTCGAGCAGCATTTAAATGCTGCTCGACCAGCAAAATACTGCTCGACCAGCAAATTTACTGCTCGACCAGCATTTTTTCTGCTCGAGCAGAAAAATCCTGCTCGACCAGCATTTATTTTTAGATTATGGCATTAGCCAATCAGAACTCTTGTTATATTTGCCATTTGGTGCAAAACTGGTTTGTTTGGAAAAAATGGCTGCCGCCGTGATGGTGCCTTTTTCACATCTTCTGCAAGTTTATGTGACGATCTGTTTAAAGTTTAACATTGACACGCGGTAAGTGCTTTATATTTTGGCTGCAAACTAGTCGATCAAAAAATTGTTGCCATTCGCTTAATGAGAAAATCGATCATAAATGTCTAACGGCTGTTAAAACTTTTGCGAAAATCACGACGATGACTGATAAGAATTGGTCAATGGGTGGGTTCTCTGTTTCTATCGATTTACTTTCTTAATGATGTTTAATTATTGCTTCCGACACAGGTGCCGATTGCCTGTGATTGTGCCTTTCTGGTTAACATTGTTTACGTTTCTCGTTCTCCCCATATATGTATATCTGCTGTCCTAACTTTTACAATTATCCAAAATATCATGTCTGTTAACCAGTTCTCAGTGCCCCAGATAAGCTGCGTATCTGCGTCTTTCACCCTATTAAAATATTTAAAAATGCAAAGAAATACAATATCATGAGTATTGAAAATGCAACCAATTTGACTTTTACGCAAATTCGTCAAATTAACGATACAAAACTTCGATTAAAAATGCTATGCTCATTTTAGGTATTTTCTCTTTGGAATTATTATCATAACGCGGTGAAGCTTACACTCAGCAAGCTTAGCAAACGGTCATAGTTATTCAAACGCTATGCGTTTTCAATCTGACCTAATTCGTCGCTCATTGTGCATGTATTTGTAAAGCGTCTGTAGTTTCATTTTCTATTACGATGCGAAATAAAAATAGCTAAGAGAGGTCGAAAGACGTCCGAGATTGTTGCGCCAAAATATCAGCCGATCGCAAACTTTTTCGAATCAAGAAAGCAAGAGCCAATAAGTGCCGAATCATTCGTGTTATCGATTTTGTTAGAAACTGTGCATACAGCATTTGAGTTGACATCCAAAAAACATGATGGAAAGTCTGTGACTTAACAAATCTGTCAAAAGTATAAAAAGGCATGTCATTGGTTAGAAATTCTCGACATTTTTAAAAGTTTATATCATGGACAGTTTCAAGGATAAAAGATGTTACGAAACATCAGTTTATTAAAATGTATGATGATAGTTTACAGTTCTATTGAATCAATACAAGTGTGCAGCGTCAACGGAAGTAAATCAGCAATTATTTAAAGGTATGCATTTTTATTACTCATTTCACTCTATATGAAGAATGGAATCACCCTATTTTTTAAAATCAATGGTTGAAAACCCAATTTTCCCAAATAATTATCTGGGGCACTGAGTTCTCGAGGACTTTTCTCAATTTCAATGTAAATTATTTTTCACCGAGGCCTATTAGCTTGTTCAAAGCTAACAACAGGTAAAATGTGAGTTGTGTCTGAATTACAAGTTGTTTAATTTTTCATATTGAAATGTTTACAATTTACTATTTATTGAATAACTTGGCAGTGCATAATTAAGTTCTGGGATGTTATTTTCAGCTCTGAACTGCGAAAAAAATGCATAATAATTACATTGGTGGCACTATACTGTAATGAGTTACCTTTCATCTGTCCTTCCATTATAATGTCCCTAAAGCAGACTTCCCAAACTTTGCAGAAAGAGATTAGGCATTGTATTACACACTCATTTTAACCATGGCATGCTATTGTACAACATGTCTTGACGGAAATAATTTCGCTAAAAAATATTTGCAGGAAATAATTTTTCCATGGCGAATTGTTTGTATCTTTTTATCTTTATTCTGAAATGCCCCTCTTAAGAATAATGTCATGTATAGCTGGTTTAGAATTAAGGATGATGATATGTCCTAACAGCATTTTGTCATGTCATTTACTGTACTTCTTAACCTACATGTATTTGAATATTCAGTCCCCATGTAACTACGCCCATATGTTGTGGACATTTTCATACAAGAATACAAACAGGAATATGTATTGGAGTTTGCTGTTTAAATTTACAGTCAATCGGAGGGTAACAGGTTTGTTTTTAACCAGAAGTGAGGAACTAAACGCAATTTGCAGGGAAAAAAATATCTCTTTATACCACTTAAGTATATTTGCATCACAGGAGCTCTGGTGTCGTGAGGTTGAGGAAACTAGTGTTCAATCTAAAACATTTAGCATCATGGACTCAAAAGTGAGAAGCCAAGTCAGACACCGCAAAATGTAAAATAATCTGTCAGATGTTTGGTCTGACAGGCTACGAAATTCTGTCAGACTGAAGGATAATTTCTGGATTCCACTTATTAGCATACCTGATAATAGCATATTTCTGTAATTAGCATATAGCAGTGCTCCAGATAACATGTGTAAAGGCGTAAAAACGAATAAAATTTCTTAAATAACGATTTAGATTTAAAATCTTTGCATAAAGTTACGCATTGAAAAAATAAAACACGAATTCGACATTTTCGAACGTGCGTAAAACTTCCAGTAGCAAAATTTCATCCCGGTTCTGACACGTCGAGGCGCTCAATTAAAACTACAGCTTTAAGTCAACGTCTCTTTGCTGTTAGGAAGGGCCACACTTAAGAACGGTCGAAAGGCCAAACAGTCTCGATTCTGTTCTCCTGGTATTACAGGCGAGTCATTACTGTTTATTGTACCTTTTTAATTACACTTATCGTAATTTTTATTCACAAGTAATAAACAATATACCTATTCAAAATGTCATTAAAATTAAATGTTAAATATATATTTTTGATATGACTTTAACGGCGCCCAAAATGCCATTATGACCTAAGCCGAATTGACAGTTACTGTTTTAAATAAAAAATCAAAATGGCCAACCGAAGCGGTGTATCGAAGCGTGGAAGGCAAAAAAAGCAAGATGAGCAAGATAGATGTGGGGTCTTTTGAGCCAGAAAAAGCTGTCCGATTATGGGAAAGCAAGAAACAGAAAAGAAAGCCAGGCTTTTCCAAGACTATAAACCAAAATGTTGGATTGTTGATGTGTCAAAAACAATGCATAAAAATTATTTGGTAATATAGTGTTAAGAATTAATTTTATAAATAGGGGGTAAAATAAGAATTAATTTTTGAAATAGGGAGTAAATAAGAATTTGACAAAATTTTTATCTGGAGCTCTGATATAGAATGTCAAAGCACAGATTAATTCTTAAATTTTAATGTATTTTTCTTCTATTAATAGCATAATTTTTAACCCCAATATTCAGAATTCACTTAAAGTCTTTATAGCATAAAACATTCTCAGAATGCCAAGAAAATATGCTTTAAATCTGCAAAAATATGCTCAAATGCAAATGCAAATACCTTAGAATACAATTCCATTTGATAAATAGTTATCTTAAACATCAATCATATACAATGTTGAATTTAAATTTCACTTTGACGATCAATTATTAACAGATTTGACTTATTGTATGCCCCCAGTTGCTATATTTATGCTAAAATGTGTGTTCCTGTTAATAGCATATTCCTGTTATTAGCATAATTTTTGCTGACATGGTATGCTAAGAACAGGAATCCACTGTAGCAACATATTAATCAAGAATTATGGTTTGAATCCGTGAACTATTATTTTTTATGGTGAAAGAAAATCTCCATGGCGCGTTTTCAAAAATTCCTAATCAAGCTTGGTAAAAGAACACACAGAATAGCAAATTTATTACAGCGCCAACTTCCGGGTAAAAATGATTGATTTTTTTTATATTCCTTAAAGACAAGTGCCGCATCATATCCTATGGGTGATTTAAAAAATAATGAAGCCTAAATAAAACATGCATTTATTTTCTTACCATTACAGGGGTTTTTATCTGATTTTGGGGAAAGGGCCTGGCCTTTTTTTTTAGGGGAAAAAAATCGCGCGAAACGCCAGATTTTTTGGGGAAAAATCACACAAAACGCCGGATTTTGGGCAAAATAAGGAAAGTCTTAAATAATCAATTAAGCATATTTTACTGTTTTTCAAACAAATTCAAGGAAACAGAAAATTTAATTATGCAATATTTTTCTTTTTTCTACACTGGATCAGATTAACTTATATATTGAAAGGTTAAAAAAAAAAAAATATTTTTTTTTGGAGGGGAAAATGAAATCTAGGGGAAAATTTACCAGCTGAGGGGAACAAAAAATCGGAGGGGAAAGGGCCGATGATCGGCGGGTCACAAAGAAGGGGAAAAAAACCTGCATTAAGCATGTTTGAGTTCTTTTTCTATCTTACAGAAGTGTTTCCATGTGATTAACTTAAATGTGAAAATTCTTCTCAATAACTTGCTTCATTTACAAAATATATTGAAAAATATCCTTAAAATTGCCCCAAGTGTACTGGTTTTGCGTGACATTTTATGTAAAAGGCAATTTTCAATTCTATACTTCAATAAAACTTTCAGAAATATTAGGTATTGCCATCATTAAATGAATATAAAAATGCATATGCTTTAAGAAAAATAAAACAATGCTTCTAACTTAGGTTGATATCTCTTGTAGCAAGTGTTCAAAGCAATGATGTTTTTGTCAATTTTGTGCCACAATTTTCAACTCTCTTCACGTATATTAAGAGGTGGCATCATAAAGTGCTTCAATATTTATAGGCAAAAAGTGTCCCAAGTGTACATTTTGCAAGAAAGTTATTTTAAATTTTTCATAAGATAGAATTTTCAATGTTTTACATCATTTTCTTCAAACCATTAATGTTTATCACTAGATGTACTGAAAATTTGATGCCAAAACCTTGTGAACTTTTTTTGCAAGACAAATATCGCATTGTCCCAAGTGTACGAAATTTTTATCACGTTTGATAAACAGGTGATAGCTTTTAAAAAATAAACAAAGGCACCAATTTTCTGGAAAGAAGTACACAGAAGGGTGTAATCTCCAACAGAAAAAGGTGGTTTCTTCACTCTGGGGGTGAACTACTCTTATTATATGGGTATGTCTCCATATTTTGTCTTCAGAAGAAAAATATAAGCATATAAATGATAATGTGTGGGAACTTGGGAAGTATATTTGACTTTACCATAACATTATTACAAAAATGCATTTCCTCTTCTCAAATTAATGTCAATTTTAATCAAAATGTTTCTCCAATAATCTTCAATGTTAGCCTGAAGTTGGTTAACAAATGTTGTAAATGTACACTTGGGACACAAAATAAATGTTTTTCTTATAAACCTCCAGAAAGTGAAAACAAACTTACATTATAGCAGAATTAATGATTAAATTTCGATTTAATAAAGCATTCAAAAGCAACTGAAAAAAAAGCCAAAATAAAAGTTGAACATGGTCAAATGTCAAATATGATTGATGACAAAGTCTTTCAGACACTTATAATTAAACCACGCAGACTGTCACCCTCGTGGTACAATTCCTACACATCTAAACTAAAAACCATGTTAAAACCTTCGATAAACAAAGGTACAGCACTTATTATTATTTCATTCATTTTTAATGACACATTACCTAAATATATAGAGGATATATTGTATTACAGAGGAAGGTCAAGTAAGAGGACATCGTGTTTAATGTATAAAGTTTAAAAAGAACAAGGTCTAATTTATAAAGAACAAGGTCCAATATATAGAGAATATAATGTTTAATATATAGAGAGCAAGGTCTAAATATAGAACAGTGAATTATATGTGTGTTGTTATGAGAAAACTGGGCTTAATTCATGTGCGGAAAGTCTAGTCCCTGATTAGCCTGTGCAGATTGCACAGGCTAATCAGGGACGAGACTTTCCGCGTTTACAGTATTTTTAGTTTGAAGGAAGTCCCTTCTTACCGAAAATCAAGTTTAAGCGGAAAGTGTCGTCCCTGATAAGCCGGTGCGGACTGCACAGGCTAATCTGGGACGACACTTTACGCACATGAATTTAGCCCAGTTTTATCAGAACAAGACACATATTATAGAAAACGAGGTCAAATATTATAAAAAAATATAAACATGTATCATAAAAAAGAAACTTCACATATATTTGAAGGCCATCCTATATTTTGATAAATCTGAGTTTTTACTTTAAGATACACTGCTTTGAGGCCAGGAAAAAAACTTTTAAGAGTATAGTTTTGAAAAATATGTGTTAAAAAACATGAAAATTTCAATTTTTTCCATATTTTTTTTTAAAACACTTCTGATTTTGTATTTAAATTTTTCTTAAGAACATACTGCATGTTGACAAAACACACAAAATATTGATAACATGTTTTAATGGGTTTTTATTAAGTGCAAAAGACATGTACATTAATAAAAAAAAAATCAAAACATTTGGTTAACATCTTTATTTGTGAAAAGTGATCACATCTGACAGAGCGGCCCTACTCATTTATAAAACTTGAACCCTTTCCCTATGCAATACAAACAAAACTGTTGCCATAACTTAACATCTAAAATTTGAGAAAAGTTTTCATTTAGGCTTCATCATCCCCACGCTTTTCGGAGAAAAAGTGGGGATATTGTGGTTATCTCCGTTGTCCGTCCGTCCTGGCCACTTTCTCCTCCTACACTTAAAGACTAGAACCTTGAAACTTACACACATGGTAGCTATGAGCATCTGTGCGACCCTGCACTATTTGGAATTTTGATCTGACCCCAAGGTCAAAAGTTATGTGGGTTGAGGTGGGGCCGGGTCAGAGATTTTTACTCATTTTTATGCCCCCGGATCGAAAGAAAGGGGGTATATTGTTTTTGGCCTGTCTGTCATTGTGTGTGTGTGTGTGTGTGTGTGTGTGTGTGTCCCAAAACTTTAACCTTGGTCATAACTTTTGCAATATTCAAGATAGCAACTTGATATTTGGCATGCATGTGTATCTCATGGAGCTGCACATTTTGAGTGCACCATACTACACTGAATGTCTTCAAATTGATACTGAACCTCTCTTATGGCAATACGGATAATCTCAACTATGCATGGCCCCATTACCAACCCTGGGGTGCCCCGCCCACATTGGCCACGCCCACATAGACCACACCCACCCAAAATTGCCTTTTACTATAATTTCTTCATTTCTACACCGATTCACTTCAAATTGATACTGAACATCTCTTATGACATTATGGTTAATCTCAACTATGCATGGCCCCATTACCAACCCTGGGGCGCCCCGCCCACATAGGCCACGCCCACCCAAAATTGCCTTTTACTATAATTTCTTCATTTCTACAACGATTCACATCTAATTGATACCGAACTTCTCTTCAATGCGTTCAATTTCAACTATGCATAGCCCCATTACCAACCCTGGGGCACCCCTGGGTCAAACATGCGGCGTGGGGATGCACGTCGGCCTCTGACGCGCCATTTCTAGTTTAATATTTTTGAAATCACCCATTTTTGTGTAAAGTTTGGAGAAAAATCAAGAAAAACATATTTTAACAATGAAATACATTTAAGTTGTATGATGATATTTTCATGTATTTCGACGTTTCCAATGTTCAGATAAATACCCTATTTGTACCCATTGAAAACCTTTAAAACTTTAATTTTGCATTGTTATTTTGTGTTGGGCTTGAAGAAAAAAGATTGATCTGTATGCAAATGTTTACATTATATCTCACAATCATAACAATTTCCAATTTATCGACAGTGGTGACCGGGTTTTATCATTATTATATGATTATTAGTGCTTGTGATCATATTTCAGATGCCCAGGGGCCTTTATGGTTGGGTTAGGGAGGGGTGCTCCCTCCCTTCCTGAATTGATTTTTAGCTCCACTGGCCAAAGGCCAGTGGAGTTTATGTCATGGTCCTGTGTCCGTCATGCGTGCGTCCGTCCGTGCCTGCGTGCGTCCGTCAGTTTATTAACTTTTCCTTTAAACATCTTCTTCTCCTAAACTACTGGTCCAATTCTGATGAAATTTCTCAGTAATGTTCCTTGGGTGAACCTCTTTTAAATTTGTTCTAATTATGCGCCTGGGGTCAAATTTGACCCTGCTCTGGGGTTACAAAATTGAACATATGCTTATATAAGGCCTATTTTGTGAAATCTTTCAAAATCTTCGCATCCATAACCATTTGGCATAGGGCTATCAAATTTGGTATGTAGAGACATCTAATAGTCCTCTACCAAATTTGTTTAAATTATGCCCCTGGGTTCAAATTTGAAACTGCCCCGGGGGTCACAATATTTAACATATGCTAATATAGGGTCTATTTTGTGAAAACTTTACAACTCTTTTTGTCCATAACCATTGGGCCTAGGGCTACCAAATTTGGAAGATAGTGACATCTTATAGTCCTCTACCAAGTTTGCTCAAATAATGTCCCTGGGGTCAAGTTTGACCCTGCCCCGAGGGTCACAAAATTGAACATATGCTTGTATGAGGCCTATTTTGTGAAAACTTAAAAAATCTACTTGTCCATAGCTGTATGGCATAGTGCTACCAAATTTGGTATGTATTGACATGTATTAATTCTCTTCTTAGTTTGTTCAAACTATGCCCCTGGGGTCAAATTTGAAACTGCCCCGGGGGTCACAAAATTGAACATATGCTTATAAATGGCTAATTTAGGGTAAACTTTAAAAATCATTCTTGTCCATAACCATTGGGCCTAGGGCTACCAAATTTGGTATGAAGTGACATCTTATAGTCCTCTACCAAGTTTGTTCAAATTATGCCTCTGGGGTCAACTTTGACCCTGCCCCGGGGGGAGGGGGGTCACAAAATTGAATAAACGCTTATAAAGCGCCTATTTTGTGAAAATTTTAAAAATCTTCTAGTTGAAAACCATTCGGACTATGGCTACCAAATTTGGTTTGCAGTAACATCTTATTGTCCTCTACCAAGTTTGTTCAAATTATGCCCTTTGGGTCAAATTTGACCCTGACCCGCGGGTCACAAAATTGAACATTATATACACTTCTTTCTTGCTTATTTTGTGAAAACTTAAAATATTCTTGTCCTTAACTCTCGGATCTAGGGCTACCACATTTTGTATGTAGTGAGATATAGTAGTTCTCTATGTGTCCAATAATTATGTTGATGAAGGTGGCAGTGGTAATGACTTGATATGTCTGTGAGATATGAATGCCAAAGTCTTCGATTTACATAACATGAATTTTTATGTAAAAGTGGTGGTTCTTCATAAATTCTACATGTTCTTTGTAAATGATGACCTCTACAAAGTTGTTCCAGGAGTACCATATTGCCTGACAATCTTTTGTTTTATTGTTAACTTAAACTGTACTTGATTCTAGCATGCCACTATACTTCTTTGAAGTAATTTGAGCAAAGTTCCCACTGTTTAGTAATGTATACATTGTTTAAGGTACATTTTAATTTCACATTTTGTAGGTGGACTTCAATATGTATGATCTACTTATGCTGCCACAATGTAAAGGCAACAATCACTGGGTTTTGCTGGTTGCAAGTGTTATGTCCAGGACTGTAACCATTTACGACTCATTGGGTGGTAACAACAAGGCCTTGTTCGATTTGTTCTGGTAAGGTTCAAAGCTGAAATTCATTTTTTGTCTTACCTGCTTGATATAGCAGTCACAGTAGCAGTTGGTGTATGTGCATTTTATGTGTGTCTCTGAGCTTATCCAAACTGTGATTCGATAATTAAATATGCAATTTTTAATATAGCTTACCACATATGTTCTCCATGTAGAGAAGCTGCAGAGCATGCGTTAACAAGAGATCAAAGGTCACATTTAGGGAGCTTTTATGGCCAGTTCCAGTTATCATTCATCAGGCAATATAGCAAACAAGATATTCAAAAAACTTTGTAAATCTTATTTGTTTTCTATATTTGGATTTTTATCTTAAATATTAACTTGTAATGAGCACCAACACTTAAAAATGATATAAATATATATAAATTTAAGCTTGCTTTCTTAGTTCATTCTTATTTATTATTGTGTCCTATCTCTCACACTTATGTGTTTCAAATAATGTGTTAATAGATTCACATATATATATATGTTTGAAAACTGATTACCAAAACAATTTGGTATAGATAAAGTACCGCTTAAGTATATAGGCACATGATTTTTGTTGATTTTTACCAACAAAATATTTGTTGCAGCCAGTTCATGTGTCAACGAGGGCAAATTGTGAAAGATGGCTTGGAAAAAATCAGTTCAGACTTAAAAGCGCCACCTTGCAACAAACAGCGCCACGGAAACAGCTGTGGAGTGTTTGCATTGATGGTAATAAATAAGCTTTATATTTCTATAAAGGTGTCACTTTGTCGTACTGTCGGTCGGTCTGTCTCGAAATTTCATCCGATCTTCACCAAACTTGGTCACAAGTTGTATCTTGATGATGTTTAGGCCAAGTTTGAATATGGGTCATGCTGGGTCAAAAACTAGGTCACGGGGTCACTTAGTGTGTTTTAAACCGAAAGTTTGTCCGGACCATAACTATGTCATTTATCGTTAGATTTTAAAATTACTTGGTACATTTGTTCACCATCATGGAACGGTGTGTTGCGTGAAAAAAGTACGTCGATATCCCCAAGATCAAGGTCACACTTGGAGTTCAAGGGTCAAATGCTTGTCCGGGCCATAACTTTATCATTTATTGTGAGATTTTAAAATCATTTAGCAAATTTGTTCACCATCATGGGGCGGTGTGTCGCGCGAAAGAATTACTTCAATATCTCGAAGGTCAAGGTCACACTTTGAGTTCAAAGATTAAAAATGGCCATAAATGAGCTTGTCTGGGCAATAACTATGTCATTCATAGTGAGATTTTAAAATCATTTGGCACATTTGTTCACCATCATTGGACGGTGTGTCGCGCGAAAGAATTACGTCGATAACACCAAGTTCAAGGTCACACTTTGAGTTCAGAGGTAAAAAAAGGCCATGTTGATAACTCCAAGGTCTTGGTCACACTTGGAGTTCAAATGTAAAAAAAAATGGCCATACATTTGGACTGCATGTCATGCTAAAGAATTCAAGAGTTCAAAGGTCAAAATGGCCATAAATGATAATGGCATTATCATTCTTAAAAATAGCCATAAATTTGATTCTCTTGTTTTTTGAAGACAGCATGCAAAATAGTCTGTGTCAATTCGGCCATGGGGGTATTTGTCACGTCTGTGACAAAGCTCTAGTTTGCTTAGTAAAGATCTGCATTAACTTTTATTCAACAAAATAATGGGAGAATGTAGAATATAATCATCGTACCTTTCTGTTGGTGCATTGGTTTTTAGAGCCTTGCATTTTCTTTTAATTTATAAAGGACATGATATTTCATATGTAATATCATAACCTGAGGATCAAACTGTGTTATAGAGTCTTTTGTCAAATAACCCTGAAAAAAGGTTAAACAAGAAGATTACTCATATTTTAATTTATTAATGTGTCATATAATGAAAAAAAGCATTCTCTTTGCTCCAATATATTGTTTTGTATGAAAAGTTGTTTTTCAGTGTCTTAATGTGATTGTATATTTATGATGCATAAAACATGAATACTTTTCACTGTCAAACTATCGTTCTTGCAATTTTATTTTCAGAAATAGTATTTTTTGTGAACACTTAATCTAGTGAATATATATGCTTTTCTTATTGCAAACAACTGTTGTTGTTTTTATGCCCCCCTTCGAAGAAGAGGGGGTATATTGCTTTGCTCATGTCGGTCGGTCTGTCGGTCCGTCCACCAGGTGGTTGTCAGACGATAACTCAAGAACGCTTGGGCCTAGGATCATGAAACTTCATAGGTAGATTGATCATGACTCGCAGATGACCCTTATTGATTTTGAGGTCACTAGGTCAAAGGTGAAGGTCACAGCGACCAGAAATAGTAAAATGGTTTTTGAATGATAACTCAAGAACGCATACGCCTAGGATCATGAAACTTCATGGGTAGATTGATCATGACTTGCAGATGACCCTAATTGATTTTGAGGTCACTAGGTCAAAGGTCCAGGTCACGGTGACCCGAAATAGTAAAATGGTTTCCGGATGATAACTCAAGAACGCATACGCCTAGGATCATGAAACTTCATGGGTAGATTGATCATGACTCGCAGATGACCCCTATTGATTTTCAGGTCACTATTTTAACACAAGTATGAATGACTTTTACTTTATTTCCAGACTGCCAAATGTTTGGTCATTAAAAAGCATCCCACAATGTTGCGACAGGCCCATGATTCAGTTTATCGAGACTAGTCGTGAGAAGCAGACTTCTGATTCCTGGAGTGCGGCAAACATATCTGTGCGACTCGATCACTCCACTGTAAAGACCCGCACGGCATTTAAATGGATATTATCAATATGTGTTGTTGCTCGAAAATATGTTTGTGTAGCAGGAAATGCTTTGGGCTCGATTAATCTGAGAACTCAACAAAATATTAATAAAATCCTTCTGTGCCTTTTAGTTCTGAAAACAGAAGTAGCCAGTTGGTATTACACATCTCCTAAACAAGTACAGCACGATAAAACTTATAAACCTAGATATTTATTTATGTAGTGGTGTATTTTTCAATGAGTGCCTTATGATTCCAAAAACATATTGACTTAAAATAAATAATCCCGATGGCGTAAATGACTTATCATTTCATGTTCATGAACCGGCTTTAAAATACTTTGTAGACTTATCTGCTAGGCGGTGAGGACTTTTAGACCACCTGATAAACTTCAACTTTATTTGCCCTAGTTCAGTAACCGACTAAACATATGCTAACATTATACTGATGACTGATGAGTCTGTTGTGTCTTATATTCTCATTGCTACTTAAAATATTAAGTCTATTTCAACGTTTAGACTAATAATAAGCAAATTCGTTAAATTGATATCCCCGCCAAATAAATTTTGATTATTGATGGGTGCAGAACTAACAGAAAAGTTTATTTGAAGGGTTGTACCCTTATCTCACTTATTTTATAGTAACAACATAAAAAAACAATTGGCAATAACTCTTATTTAAGAAAGTGTAGGGTTATAGATTTTGTGCATGACACCTCTCCTCATTTATATCTTAACGTCCATTAAATTTCATCTTTAAATCGTGTATAGTATCTGTGATATAGTCCTGTAAAGTAACATCAGACATGTACATATGTACTAGGGTTATGTTTCTTGTGCATGGCACTTATTCTCATTGACAATTATACACCCATGAAATTTCATGTTGAAATCTTGTATTTATAGTTTCTGAGATAAAGCCCTGAAAAGTTACATCATACAAAAACAACAAAGGGCAATAACTCTTATTTAAGAAAGTGAAGGGTTGTGGTTCTTATGCATGGTTCTATAAATGAGATATAGCCCTGAAAAGTTACATCATAAAATAACAATAACAAGAAAGGGCAATAACCGTTATGTAAGAAAGTATACGGTTATGGTTCTCGTGCATTGATAATTATACACCCATGAAGTTTCATGTTAAAATCTTGTATAGTATCTGAGATATAGCCCTAGTTACATCATAGAAAAACAACAAAGCGCAATAACTCTTATTTCAGAAAGCGACGGGTTATGGTTCTTGTACATGGCACCTCTCCTCAGCTATATTTATACACCCATAAAGTTTCATGTTGAATACTTATATTGAGTTTCTGAGATAGAGCACTGACAAGTTTGTGAGTGACTGCACTGACAGACAGACCAACGGTACGTTTAAGTATATTTAGCGTACCCGGGGTACATTAAAGTATACTTAAGAGTACACGGGGTACTTTAAAGCATTACCCGAGCTGAAGCGACAATTGCCAATCAAGCTTATTGACATATTAAATAAATGATGATAGTGGTAACTATGATTGTATGAAATATAATAAAATAGTTTTCCTGAATTGAGTGTACATGTGAATTAGCTAAAATAATGATAAAAACACCGATTGGGATTATATATTTCTGGAACTGAATTTGGTTCATAATAAGTTTTTAACTTTTTTAAGCTAAAATAATATATATATATTATATAATCTGAAAATATTTTCTTCAATCAATGTTATATCTTTGTATTAAAAAAGTGCAACACTCATGACTGTAAATTAGGCATTACCATATTTCTTTACAACGTAATGCATGTACATCATCGATATATATAACATTTAAAACGAAAATCGTTTTAAAATTCAAATGTTTGCATTGTGTTAGAACTACTGTTTCGATATCTTTGTTGTGAATAATGTGTTAAGGTTCAACGTCCGAAAAAAAGATGTCCGAAAATAACTGCAAGCTGTAAAAACGCGAAATTAAGTTGAATTGAAACAACAATGCGTTAAATATTATTTTTCATCAATCTGACATTTTTCACGGCGACTGATCGGAGCAATATCACGGAGGTACTGTGAAATCGTCAGATCTCACGATCTGACAATATTGACGCTACACCGGTCTATTTCGTTTCCGTAGAGATAGCTAATCTCGTCCGTTTGTAAGCTCAAATTTGATTGGCCGACGGGTTCAATGGTTTATTCTAAAAATAAATGCTGCTCGAGCAGCATATTGCTGCTCGAGCAGGAATTTTGCTGCTCGAGCAGCATTTAAATGCTGCTCGACCAGTAAATTGCTGCTCGAGCAGCAATATGCTGCTCGAGCAGCATTTAAATGCTGCTCGAGCAGCATTTTTTTCTGCTCGAGCAGAAGTTAAAGTTTCGACCCCTTTGGTGCGCCATAGTTGACACCGTGTGAACTGCTCGGGTAACAAGTACCGGTAAAGCATAAACAGCAATGTTTATATACTTTTATTCCTCCATATACAAGATACGAAGATTATTGTATATTTTGAATTTGTATATGGTGTCAAAAATCAAAAGTTTTGTACACGGAACTTTCATTATGAATTTATATTCTTGGTGAGATAGTCATTTGATATTAGAAAAAATATTCCTTTAATATGATGGTGACTGCAAATTTTCTTTATATTAAGTTCTCATTACCATTTTCATCATACTTTCTTTGCTTTCAGAACTTCCAAAAAAGCATGCTGTTTTTATTTTGTCTTAGTTATTTCTATGAAATAATAAGGATGATAAAAAGTGCACACAAAACTCGACCCGTTCGCTATGACACACACTTTTTAAAGTTGAATGGCGTGTGTTCATTTCAAACTTGCGATTGATTTTGAAAAATGAATTGCGTGTCAAATTATGCAATAGCGAACATCTTCAGTGGCTTCAGCGCTTTGATTGAATGCTTTAGTTGGATTGTAAATACGGCTAGCGAAGCTTCAGACCAGCCTACGTATCCGCGCAATTAAGCTGCCCAGTCCGCTGATGAGACCACGAAACTTTGCCTGATTTTATAGCGGACAGCTTAGCACCTGACAAGACTGATGGAATGCGCAGGCTGGTCGCATATGGCATAAGACGCATTTGCTCATTACACGGGTCACGATTTGCACATTATTTTTGCTCTCTATGCTTCCATTACCTTTTTAAGGCCCAGTCAGACCGACTAACGAATATGTAACAGAGAAAACGGACAAAATATGCAGATTTTGGTTATCCGGTGATAAAATTGTCCTGCTCTGCCGCTAAAGACGCTCGCAATCGGTGTGTGAAGCGTAGGAAACACACAATGACCGCACAAGTACCGGTTGTGTAACGGGAAAAAAAACGTACGTTTAACGGATATGTACCGGATGATTAACGGTCGACTTACGGATATTACCGTGCGAGTAACGGACTTCTACCGGATAAAACGGCAGTGTAGCGCATTAGTACCGGACAAAACGTTCTCCCAACGTGAGAGAAACGAAAAAGTACCGAACACGAACGAACAAAAAAACGGTCATTTTATGTCATGCTTTATTTATATTTTAAAGTATCATAATTTTATTTGCTTTGTTTTTAATGCATATGCTTGTTTGTTTCTTTATCATGAATGTTTATGTGCGCTTTCGACAAAAATAAAATGAATAAATCTTGGCCGGTCGAACCCTTTTATATTTTCTTTCCGATGAAAAAGTACATCCTCAATATCATGTGGCAAAGCTTCAGGTTCTGGCAGGTCAAGGTCTCCGTTATCAGCTGCTGCCTTCAGGTCTGACTCGTTCCACAAATGTGATGCAGCACCACGGCCTCCAATGTCAGCACAGGCGAACTTGTAGTCATAATCCACAAGAGCTAGCAGGACAACGGAGAAGTACTTCTTGTAGTTAAAATACGTAGACCCGGATCATGTTGGACATTTGCAGGCAATATGTTTGCCATCAATAACACCAAGCGTATGGGGCTGTCCCTAAAGCCGTCAGCTATTCGCGTCCAATCGGCAGCTGTTGTTAGCAACGACATCACCTCGTCAGCAGACTCATCTATGACTGCTCTACAAACCTAACGTGTAAAGGATAACAGTATGATAAGCTAGCGTGGATTATAAGTGTATGACACAGTAGATAATCCATGACTTATAGCGAGTGGATGATAAAGTAAAAATATACTTTTTGATAAACGGTGCATATAACTGTGTGCATTTCAAGATATGCGCACAAGACAGTACTAATGGTATTAAACCATTTAGGATGTTAGTGTTGTAGTGCGCGCACTCATCTATTTGCATTTTATCCTATACCAATAACTAAACACAGTGTAATTCATATTAAATGATGATAGAAGATTAGAAGTAGACATTAAAATATATAAATATATTAAAATGACTTACAGAAGCCTTTTAAAATTAATTTTAGCACTATAGTAAATTAACCGCTTCTGGCACGAGAAGAGAAATAGTGTTGTGGGATACCCTCCAGCCGAATCGCATATCACGGTACTTTGAACCAGACACAAGATGCCGCAGCGTAATTGTTAGCTTCATTCCTGGTTAATTGGAAGTCTGTAGTTGTTGCGCTGTTTCTTTATCCTTGGGCCCACTCGTGCGAGAATCTCATCAAACATCTCGGGTGGCATTCTCATGATGTTTATGAATACGTCCTGTCTTCGTAGTTCAACCATAAGTTGGTCATACAGACCGAACTGACGCCTCCGCTCGGGACCCAGCCAATCCCTGATCCACCATCTGCGCTGCCTTCGTCTCCTTGCTCTCTTTTAAACAATACGATGCATGGCCAAATTAGCATCCAAACGGCCAATCTGGGCCTGCACGAGTGTGGCTTGACACTCTAATTGAATGCGAACAGGACACTCTATTGCACATGTCCTACTCACAAGGCGTACCAAAATGAAATGATACTTCGGCCCACAGGTTAATTATTGTTAAATGTATGTCAACAATTTTGTTCCGCCACACTTCTCGCACTTTTGTATACGTAAGCTGTCCATTATTACCTGTTGAACATGCGTTAGGAGCAGGACAACCGGACATAAACCGGATACGTACAGGTGTAACGCACGAGTTCCGAACAAATCGTAAACTAACGTATGAAGACCGCACATCAAACGGAGATCTCTGTCCGTTTTATCCGGTGGAAAATTTTGAACATGCTCAAACTTTCCAACGGACGGAACGGACGTCACCGGACATCGCCGAACAAGGAGCGGATTCACCGGATATGAAACGGACATTAAACGGATAAGAACGGACACGAACGGATAAAATGATTTTATGTCCGTTTCTCGTCTGTTACCTCAGTTTGACCGGGCCTTAAATGGTTGAAGTTTTGTTTCCCCAATCAATATATACAGAAATATGAAACTGACCGTATATTTTCACCGGACGGTGTTAATGCTGAAATAAGAGACAAACAGGTAGCGCGTCAAATCAGTAAATCAAATTAAAAGAAAACCACAAGTCTAGCCTGTAAAATGTTGTTTTGATGTAAGAGTAGTTTATTTAGTTATTTTAATGGTTAGCCTATGACACTATTATTGACTGTTTACATTTCTTTTGGCTACATACTTTGATTACTATCAATTGTATATCTTTATAACGATGGTGAACATTACATTTTTTAAATGCTGGTGCGACAGGTTTATATTCAAACTTACAGCAAATTGTCACGTAATTAACCATAACAAGGGTATTTCACAGGTTTTTTCATACGTCTCCATCATCCGAGCAACATACTGGTTATCATGCTAGCACATGTATCGTGTGAGTAATGGAGACATTCGCAGTATAGTTTTTGCATTATCATTAGGTTTATTAATCTAACTATAAAGTGAATTAGATAGACAATGAATATAAGTGAACTTTGCTACACAGTCATCTTTAAGTGAACTTGATAGACAATTACCTTTGAGTGAGCTTGCGATACAATAACCTTTAAGTGAACTTGCTAGACAATGATCTTTCAGTGTACTTGCTTGACAATGATTTTTAGGTGAACTTGCTAGACAATAATCTTGAAGTGACTTTGCTAAACAATGACCTTAAATGAACTTGATAGACATTGATCAGTGAACTTTCTAGACTATGACTATGACCTTTAAGTGATTTTTCTAGAAGATAATCTTTACGTGAACGTGCTAGACACTGACCTTCAAGTGAACTTGCTAGCCAATGAATGAACTTAAATAAACAGGATAGACATTTATCTTAAAGTGAACTTGCAAGACAATGACCTTAAAGTAAACTTGCTAGACATTGATCTTTATGTGAACTTGCTAGATAATGGTCTTTAAGTGAATTTGCTAGGCAACAACCTTAAAGTGAACTTGCTAAATAACCAGCACTAAGTGAACTTGCAATATAATGACCTTTAAGTGAACTTGCTAGACAATGACCTTTAAGTGAACTTGCTAGACAATGACCTTTAAGTGAACTTGCTAGACAATGACCTTTAAGTGAACTTGCTTGACAATGACCTTTTCGTAATATTGCTAGACAATGACCTTTAAGTGAACTTGCTGTTTCTAGATAAAACCGCCAAGTCAATTTGATAGACAATTAAAACCTTAAAGTGAACTTTTTTGGAACATTCATGAGCACACCAATAGACATTAGAAATAACAATTGCAAATCACAGGAACCTACGGTGGTACTATAAAAGTGACATCACCGCTTCAAAAAAAAAGGACGTCAGGAAAAAACAAGTTCTGTTTTCCCGTCTCCAAAAAGAAATTAACTCTGTGAAACACAAGATAAGTCTGTTTTCACGAGTTAATTTTGTTTTTTGGAGACGGGAAAACAGAACTTGTGTTTTCCCAACTTCTTTTTTTGGGGGGAGCAGTGATGTCACCTTAGTGCCACAGTAGGAACCATAGCTGATAAGAGTCTATAATCTATGATGGCTCAATATCCTAATATAAAACTAGTCTTTTGATTTTTCACAAACCTTTGTTTAAAAATAAAAAATGTGTTTATTTAAATAAAATATTGAAGTGCACCTTACATTTGTCGTAAGATTGTTAACCCAAAACCAAGTTTATGTTAGATTCACATTTATGGTATTAGGTCTGACAAGAGTGATTCTTGCATATGGACCCTCATTGACAGTCAAAACTGAAGGGTGCTAGACTATTTACCCCCAAGACAATTCACCCCCTGGACAATTCACACCCAGAATTTGATTTCCATGGACAATTCACCCCAAAAGACAATTCACCCCAATATATTTATATGAGATTTTATTGTCATTTGCTTTTGTCATATTTGAAAATAAGTTGTGAGCAGATATTTTGGGGTTAAAATTTTGACTTTGCAGCACAATTTTGACGGGAAAATAAAATAAAATATAGTATGTAAATGAAAGATGACATTGTGATTTTTGTCAAATGCAATTCAACCAATGTATTTCTCTATCAACTGTGTTACAACATATACAATTGAAATAAAGTATTTTGTATAATATGTGTGCATTTGATTTAAATAATATTATAAGGTTACTATTTCATTATTAGTACTTTGTCAAAGTACTACAGCCTTATCTCTAAGCAACCCCTATCAGTAATAGCCTTATCTACCCCTAGATAATCAGTACCCTCATCAGCTCTGAATGCCTGACAGATTATCTGTTAATTGTTACTTTTAGTGGTGTGAAAAGGGATATGGTGTTTTTAGGTGTTATTACTTTGTTGACTGATTATGTGACAAATGTTTTATTATTATATTTCCCATTTAAAAATAAATATAGTAATATTATGAAAATTTCGAAATCTTGCATAACTTATAAAATACAAGAAACCGTCGGAGACAGGTGATGCTCCCCAAAGTTGTTTTTTTTCACAATATTGCACTATATATGCAGATAAAGGGAAACATCTTGAGGGCACAGTAGTTGGGGGGACAAGAATTTTTTTATAGAAAATTTCAAAGGGCTATAACTCTGTGAAAAATCATCCAACCATAACCGGCTGATATTATGCATATCTCCTGTTGGTAGTGAAGCTTCCCATAAAGTTTCATTGAATTCCCGTGATAAGTTGCTGAGAAATAGCTCGGACAAGAAATGCACTATATGTACAATGGAAAATTTCAAAGGGCCATAACTCTGTGAAAAATCATCCGACCATAACTGGCTGATAATATGCACATCTCCTGTTGGTAGTGAAGCTTCCCATAAAGTTTCATTGAATTCCCGTAATAAGTTGCTGAGAAATAGCCCGGACAAGAATTGCACTATATGTACAATGGAAAATTTTAAAAGCCATAACTCTGGGAAAAATCATCCGACCAGAACTGGCTGATAATATGCACATCTCCTCTTGGTAGTGAAGCTTCCCATAAAGTTTCATTTAATTCCGGTCATTAGTTGCTGAAAAATAGCCCGGACAAGAATTGCACTATATGTACAGTTGATGGAAAATTTCAAAGGGCCATAACTCTGTGAAAAATCATCCGACCAAAACCCCCTGACAAAATGCACATCTCCTCTTGGTAGTAAAGCTTCCCATAAAGTTTAATTGAATTCTGGTCATTAGTTGCTGAGAAATAGCCCGGACAAAAATTGTGCACGGACGGACGGACGGATGGACATGCGGACAGACGAAGCGGCGACTATATGCTCCCCCCAAATTTTTTTGGGGGAGCATAAAAAAACATGGTATTATTTCCAAATAATGTATCCAATACCATTATTATTTATTTTTACACTTTTTACAAATATTAACTATTAACGTTTTAATGAATAAAAACAATCTTTTAAGATTGTTTTTAAATAAAACAAAAACACATAATTATTTGATGACATAAAAACAATAATAAGATATTGTTAATAATAAAAACAAACATCAATAGATAACAAGAGATGTCAGAAGACAGCGCGCTGGACTATTCGAGCTATCGACAGTATAACGTCAGCCATCATGGATAAAATTGTTCATATTCAATAAGGTCAAGGTAATTTAGTCATATTCTAAGTGGAAGAGAACCATAATTGAAACTATTGATTGCTTATGTTTTAAAGAAGTTGTACTTTATAGACGATTCTGAGTTCAGGTATATTTTTCACAATCTATTGAACATTTGTAAGGACATAAAACAAAGTAATAAGATTTTATTTCAAGTTTGATAGCAATAGCTTGGGTGGGATAGTCCTTCAAAAATGAAATAAATAAATATTTGTTGTTGTTTTTTTACAATGTTTAAAAAATTAAAATATTTTTGGGTCATGAGGGGGGGGGATGGGGTGGGGGAGAGGGGGGTATAATGTGGAGGGGGTGGTCATTTATTAGATAATCTTTCAAAAAGAAAAAAAAAGGGAAAAAAAAAATTATGGATGGGGGGGGGATTCTGGGGTTAGGCGTGGGGGATGGTTTGGGGGTGGAGTCTATTGTGGTTTGTCAGGTAAGTGTTGTTATGTCAAAGTATGAATCAAATCTGATCATTAAGAAGTTATGGCAATTTAAGCAAAATTTATTAATTTGACCTTGTGAGTCAAGGTCACTAAAAGGTCAAGGTCAAATTCAACTTCAACTTGCCAGGTACAGTACCCTCATGATAATAAGAAAGCATTTGAAGTTTGAAAGCAATAGCCTTGATACTTTAAAAGTAAAGTGGATCTAACCACAAAATTTAACAAAATATTCAAAGTGACTAAGTCAAAAAAGGGCCATTATTCCGTTAAAATGCCAACAAGAGTTATGCAACTTTTCCTGTACAGTCCCCTTATGATAGTTAGCGAGTGTTCCAAGTCTGAAAGCAATTATAGCTATGAAACTTTAGGAGTAAAATGGACCAATACACAAAACTTGACCAAATGTTCAATTATCTAAGTATAAAAGGGGCCATAATACTGTCAAAATGCTAGTCAGAGTAACATAACTTTGCCTGCACAGTCCCCTTATTATAGTTACTAACTTAGTAAGTGTTGCAAGTATGAAAGCAATAGCTTTGATACTTTAGGAATACAGTGGACCTAAACCAAAATTAACCAAATTTTCAATTTTCTAAGTGAAAAAAGGGCAATAATTCTTACAAAATGCTTGATACAGTTGTCTGCTCTTGTTTATAGATTGGGGTCATGTTGGTAAAGAAGTATGCAAAATATAAAAGCAATATGTCAAGGGACATAGAAAATATTTGAGGTGGTACGCAAACTTTAACATTCCAATGCTCAGGCGGACGCCGAGGTGAGTAGGATAGCTTGACTATACAATATATATAGTCAACTATACACCCTCAGTAATTTCATACCATACGAGAGCAAAATTACTGAGGGTGTATATCCCATACATCGTATATCCCATACACCGTCAGTTACTAACAGTTATATCTCAACCGACTACTCGATTACTTGGGTAGTATGGAAATTACTCGGGGTGTATGGAAAATACTCCATAGGCACGTGACCGCTCTAAGCCAATCGGATTAGGTCATTCTTGTAGGAGGCGAGATATATATATCAGGGCCCTCAATCCATTTTAGGGGAAGCGGGTCGCTACCCTCAAGAGGCGGAATTTTTGTGGCGTTTCGCTTTTGTGGGGATTTTTTTACTTACTCTCTCATTACATGTATTACATTTGTACATGTTTGCACTATATTTATTTCTTTTTTCATAATTTAGTATGTTTGACAAGATTAAATTGAAACAGAATTGAGATATGATAATCATGAGACACATCTTATTAAACAATTTATTTATTTTATTTTTTTTAATTTCAGGGGGGAATTTTTCCCTTAAAAAGGGGAAAAAAGTATACTTTTCAGGTGGGGGACTGCGGCCGAAATTCGGCCGCAGATTTTATAGATTGAGGGCCCAGTATATATATATATATATATATATATATATATATATATATAGTCGAGCTAAAAAGCACAGTAATGTTTAAATTGCAAGTAATTTTATGAAAAAAAGAAATAAAATCTGAGAACATCTTAATATGCTTTTATAAGAACTTTATAACAAGAGCACCGCATAACGGGTGCCACGCTCGGCTGCAAAAGCTTGTCAGATTTTTTTATCTTTTTTAAGAGGTCACAGTGACCTTGACCTTTGACCTAGTGACCCAAAATGGGTGTGGCGTGTAGAACTCATCAAGGTGCATCTACATATGAAGTTTCAAAGTTGTAGGTGGAAGCACTTTGATTTTAGAGCCAATGTAAAGGTTTTAGCACGACGCCAGCGGACGGCGGACGACGAGCAGGCTATGACAATACCTCGGGTTTTCTCCGAAAACAGCCTCGCTAAAAATTAAATAGAATACAAATAACTATCCTTAGAAAACATATAGTGGTAATTAATAAATCCTAATAAAACAGCAAAAGAAAACATTATTAATTAATTATACTACCGGTATTACAAAACTTATCCTAGGAGAAAATATAGTGTTTTACAAGTCATAAATTGATAAGATAAAGCACAATAACTATCATTTATGTAACATGCGAAAATCATTATCAAATACATATTAAGTACATACATCTATCTTGGGGTGAATTGTCCAGAGAGCATGGGTGAATTGTCTTGGGAGTGAATTGTCTCCTGGGGGTGAATTGTCTTGGGGGTGAATTGTCTCACTTCCAAAACTGAACATGAGTAAGTGAATATTGATATTGCAATGCCATGACTTCAATTAATAAGTACTTGTTCTTTACTGGAATATCACTTAATACAAATTGAAATGCAAAATTTATGGCAAAGCGTAATTTCGTCATCCACTGTCTGAGGAACTAGAGTATCGCTTCTTCTGCTTCTTCGTTTTCTTCTTTGACTAAAAATATATTTTGGAAGTGCATTTAAAACAAGAATATCAGTGAAACTGATGGATGCTCCCCGATGATGCGCTTTGTCAATCTATGTGTTAATAATCACCATAAAAAAATCTTTTATTAGCCTCGGCGACCTTGACCCCAGTGACCTCAAACCTCATCAAAAGGTAGAGGCCCATGCAAGGTACCTACATGCCAAATATGAAAGAGATCAGTAAAGTATTGAAGGTGCTATGAGAAACTGTTACAAAAGCGGGACGGAAAATATATTAATAGCCTTGGTGACATTCAGCCCAGTGACCTCAAGCCTCATCAAAAGGTAAAGGTCCATGCAAGGTACCTACATGGCAAATATGTAAGCGATTGGTAAAGTATTGAATGCCCTATGAGAAACTGTAAGAAAAGCGTGACAGAAAATCTATTATCAGCCTTGGTGACCATGAGCCCAGTGACCGCAAACATCATCAAAAGGTAGAGGTCCGTGGAAGGTACCTACATGCCAAATATGAAAGAGATCGGTAAAGTAACAAAAGCATGACGGAAAATCTATTATTAGCCTCAGTGACCTTGACCTTGACTCCAGTGACCTCAAACCTCATCAAAAGGTAGAGGTCCATGCAAGGTACCTACATGTCAAATATGAAAGAGATCGGTAAAGTATTGAAGGTGCTATGAGAAACAGAAACAAAAGCATGACAGAAAAATCTATTATTAGCCTCAGTGACCTTGACCCCAGTGACCTCATACCTAATCAAAAGGTAGAGGTCCATGCAAGGTACCTACATGCAAAATATGAAAGAGATCGGTTAAGTATTGAAGGTGCTATGAGAAACTGTAACAAAAGAGTGACGGAAAAATCTATTATTAGCCTTGGTGACCTTGACCCCAGTGACCTCAAACCTCATCAAAAGGTAGAGGTCCATGCAAGGTACCTACATGCCAAATATGAAAAAGATTGGTGAAGTATTGAAGGTGCAGTGAGAAACTGTAACAAAAGTGTGACGGAAAAATCTATTATTAGCCTCAGTGACCTTGACCCCAGTGTCCTCAAACCTCATCAAAAGGTAGAGGTCCATGCAAGGGACCTACATGCCAAATATGAAAGAGATTGGTAAAGTGCTGAACGTGCTATGAGAAACTGTAACAAAAGTGTGACAGAAAATCTATTATTAGCCTCAGTGACCTTGACCTTGACCCCAGTGACCTCAAACCTCATCAAAAGGTAGAGGTCCATGCAAGGAACCTACATGCCAAATATGAAAGAGATTGGTAAAGTATTGAAGGTGCTATGAGAAACTGTAACAAAAGTGTGACAGAAGTAAGGAAGGACAAACTGGCAACTATATGCTCCCCGAAAATTTTCGGGGACCATAAAAAGGGATACAATAATTGAGTTAGCAAATAAGGAAGATATGATGTTCAAATGGAACAAATCTGATGAAGATTACACATAAACCACCAGTGCATGTGTATCCTGCAAATAAATCTGTATCATTGTATCCTATATGTAAATCAGTATGTAAATCAAATGCAATGAAAAACAAAGAACAGTTGTTAAGCCTCCTTAATTGTATTACAATGAGTCTGGGTCTCTACAATGCGCTGCATAGACTCGCTTAATAGTGTTTACATTGGCACATACATCATTTAATTAAGAGATAATTTAGCATTATGCTGATTATGGTAATTTTCATGATATTGTACCAGGATGATAACATGTCTATTGTAATTAGTAATCATTGCTGATTAATTGAAAGAAATTTGTTCAAAATACCCTGTTAAATGCTAATTGTTATAATTGCATTAAATCTGGTGGTTTTGGAGACTCCTTTAAACCAACATATTCTTTGAATTGTAAGAGATGTCGCTTATCCCTTATTTATTAAACGAGTAAGAAAATATCCCCATTTCAGATTAACAAGACAACAATAAGCAAAAAGCATGTTTAAATAAGAATTACTATTACTCAATTTGTTCTAAAGAAATTAAGCAGAATCCAGTTTGCTATTCTAATAATGGTGACATTGGTCCTGACCCCATCTTGCCCATATACAATTCAAATGGAGAGGGGGGAGGAGGCGCCCTGATGCAAGGCATTTTCATATTAAGTTTGATACTTTGTGTGTATATGTAATATTTCAAGGTCAAAAATCCCTTTAATTTGAGAAATTTAAAAGCAAGAGTTATTTATCTTAGCTCATTCAGTCAATTCAATATGGGGAATAACATTTTAAGTTTGAATAATATCCCTCGTGATGTTCTTGAGAAGTTAGCTTACCAAAAAACTTAAATCAGCCTACATTGTATACAAGCATATTCTTTAGCATAAAAAGGCCCTTAATTTTCCTTAATTTTGGCAATGCTCAAACTAGAGTTACCAAACTTTGCCTATGCTGTCATTTTAATATGGGGAATACTCACTTCAAGTTTCAATGAAATTACTCTTGCCACTTCTGAAGAATTGGCATACCAGAAAACTTTAAACTGCCTTATGTGTACATGCAAAAGTCTGAATTTACAATTGCTTCTGTACTGACAAATTTTCAACTATTTTGTCATTTCAATTAGGAGAATTCAAATACATATTTGAATTCAAATAAAATCCTTCGAGTAATTGCTGAGAATCTAAATTGCCAAAAAACCTGCCAATATTGCAAATATGTCCATTTCTAAGCCCAAGCATTCAAAATAGTTGGCCTAAAATTTCCTGAAATCTGACATCTGATGGCATTTCTTAGGCATGGCTTCCTTTTATGTAATAATGATTGCAAATAACTTTTTTTTTAATCTGGAGGAGATGTCGCCCTCTGTGATGCTTGATGACCCTGTAATTAGGTCAAAAGGTCAATGAGTGCAGTTTACTTTAAAAATTGAGGTTACATTGACAAAATTTTGAAATATCAGATACTATTACTAATTTTACTCTTGAACTGACTTATATTTGATACTTGAAGGTTTTTCTCATTTTTAACTGATTTTGGCTTTTCATAAGTAGGTCAAAGGTCATCAAGTGCACTTTTATAACCCGTATAGGACGTAAATTGCAGTGTATGTTGATACCAACCAAGGGTCCATGTATTATATTTTTGTAAGTAACTTTTCAATGATAGATGGATACTTTGGTGATGAAAAGAGTATGTCTCTGTTGTATCTTAAGTGAATGTTCCCAACTTTGTAAATTACATTACCTAAATTAAAAGAAAAACATTGTTCATTTTTAAACTTTAAAAACTTATTGCCTGTACCAGATATCATATATAAATCGGCGTCAGCTCCAAGGTGGTATATTAACAAGAGCAGAACGTCAGTGTCTCTACAATATACTTCTAAACGCTTGTAGCCTCTATCAATAGTGTCCCTTGAGTGCAATATCATCCGCGTATTTGCCTCCTCATGATTTACACATAGGTTTGTCGCATCAAAAGTACTCGACTTTGAATTAACATCAACTGGAAATCCACCTCCTACAACTATAGTTGATCCTGCTGGAAGATTTAATGATTGTTTTAGCAATTCGTTTGAAAGAAATTCAGCCAAGTCTGCTTTATTGTCATCATGTGTGATATACTGTTCTCATATTTGCTGAAGAGGAGCGTTTCGACTGTCCACTTAACTCTCGTTGCTTCTTTGATAGATTTACTTCCAAAGTATCGATCAAAAGTCACATCAACTAGGTAAGTGTTTGCGCTGAAATGCCTTAAAACAAATGTTACAAAAACAGTTGCATATTGTCCAAATGTTTGACAGTCCTTAGGCTTACCTAAACTCTGTATAAGCCCGTGTTCATCAATTATTGCACATATTGCATAAGTCGTTGTTGGAACAACTTGAGGCGTCAATATATCATTGTTCTTTGTAAGCACTTGGAGTAGTTTGTTTTCTGGGTTCCATGCATTTACCCACTAGCCTTTTCAAATGATAATGGCACATCAGAAAGTTCATATTCTAGTACAGATGCTGTTTCTACGGCTCTCCCTGAATAAGCTGCTTTGAAAAGTCTCTGCATAAGCTTTCTTTCTGCCTTTAAAATCTTTGTCACTTTCTGCTTTTCACTGACTGTCTCCTTATGGAGATATGCAAATGTTTTGGACTGTACCTTTTGAATAGGAGCATTAAATTCAATATTCTGCTCTTTCAGCCTTTTCTCTACAAATTCCTTGAGTAATGTTTAACCTCGACTTTAACAGGTTAATAAATAATCTCTGATATCATTAGTTGCAACGTCCTTAGATGCCATTGAGAACTGTCTGTTCTCCTCTTCATGCACTCCGAGTATATTATATGAACCAAAGAGCTGCATCATTTTCTTGATGCACTTTTCCTCTGAAGAAACTCTCAAACGAGTTCCGTCGGCTCTATTCTTGAATATTCCATTATCTTTGTCATCATTATGTTGATTCAACAATTTCATGGTACTATTGGAAACCTCAGATCTTACTGACCACATAATACAACAAGAGCTGTCAGAGGACAGCACGCTCGACTATTTGAGTGCTTGACAGTATAACATAAGCCATCATGCGGAAATTGTTCATATTCAATAATTTATTAGACGATCTTTCAAAAATAAAAAAAAGGACAAAAAAAAATATTATTTTTTTTTTTTGGGGGGGGGGGGGGGGGGTTGAGAGGGGGTATAATGTGGGGTGTGGTCATTTATTTAAAAAAAAGGTAGGGGGGGGGGGGGGGGGGGGTAGGGGGTGAGAGGGGGGTATAATGTGGGGTGGGGTAATTTATTAGATGTTTAAATAAAAATATTTTGGGGGGGGGGATAGGGGTTGGGGGGTGAGAGGTGGGTATAATGTGGGGTGTGGTAATTCGTTAGATGATGTTTAAAAAAAAAATTAGGGGGGGGGGGTAGGTATGGGGGGGGAAGGGATTCTGGGTAGGGGCGAGGGGCATTGTTTGGGTGGAATCCATTGTGGTATTCAGGTAAGTGTTGTTATGTCAAAGTAATAATAAAATGTGATCATAAATAAAGAAGTTATGGCAATTAAGCAAAATGTTCAATTATTTAAGTGTAAAAGGGGCCATAATTATGTCAAAATGCTTGATACAGTGGTCTGCTCTTGTTTATAGGTTGGGGTCATGTTGGTAAACAAGTTTGCAACATATAAAAGCAATATGTCAAAGGATATAGGAAATATTTGGGGAAGTATGCAAACTTTAACATAGATTTATCAATAATATGCATATTCTAAGTATAAAAGGGGAAATAATTATGACAAAATGCTTGATAGAGTTTTCTGCTCTTGTTTATAGGTTGGGGTGATGTTGGTATAATGGCTGGTCAGCAGTTATAACAGTGTATTTCTGTCCAACATGCCTACTTATTTCTCATACACAAATGAGTTTCAGTCTTTCTTTAAACGTACGTTGTACTTCATTATATATATAATGAATCCTTTCAATTTTCTTTTTACTTTACAAATATTTTTATAGAGTTAACAAAAATTAGCAAAAACTATTCAATTGTTTAAAAATACTTTTTGAACATAATATTTTATTATGTTGATTTTCAATGCCAGTTGTCATGTTTATTTTGGCATAAAAGTGCACTTAATGACCTTTTGTCCTATATAAGTGAACACTAGAATAGATAAAATTTTATTAAGATCCAAGCAGGTTAATTTTCAGACAATGTAACTGCCTTAAACGTTTCAATTTTGGTTATAAATCACAATGAGATGTATTTCATCTCCTAAACAACTGAAAACAGTACCCATTGACCTTTGACCTAATTAAAAGGATGTCAAGCACCTGAGAAGGTGACATCCCCTCTAGATTTTCAGCAGCGGGTATGTATATACCAAAAAACATAAAAAGAAGCCATGCCTTAAAAAATGCCAACCAACTTTTTTTCCAGGCACATTTCTCAGATTTTTATGTTTACTAAAAAAGAATTACCAAGTTTGGCCTCTTTCAACATCCGCAAATTTTAAATATGCATAAAATCACTTAAGACATTCATGAGAAACCAACTTTTTGAAATTAAACCTAGGTCAACTAAGTGAGTGGAATAACTCTTCAAAAAATTGAAGTAAGAATGTACATATGTAACAATAAATGACACTTAAATGATTGGATTTTTTTCATAATTTCTTTCAGAATAAACAAGCTATGGGAGTACAATCACTCACATTGACTGGTAAAGCAACGAGAAACCATTCATTCGGAAGAGTGTTAACACTTTGATGTAAGTACCTTTTTGTGAGAATCAGAATCCTCAGAATCTGACGAACTTCCAGACCTGGAGTGTTGCCTCTTTCTTTTCTTCTCTTTTTTCTCTCTCTTTTCTTTTTTTGATTTCTTGCTTGACTTTTTGTTCTGAACATTATAAGTTTTCACCAAGCATGTATCTTTTTATCTTGCTTACATTTAAGTCTTTATTATCCATAAGAAGAGAGAAGAGCTTAACACAAATCATTCATATAAAACAAGAGATTGCCATGCAATATTGTCCCCTACCGGTGAAACTCCACCATTGTCAGTAAAAAAAAATTCTATTTGTTGCCATAGCAACCAGAATTATTGACGTAGAAACAAAATGAAATGACGTGCATAATCTCCATATTGCCATCTATCCATGTTCAAGTTTCATGAAAAAATATGAAGAACTTTTAAAGTTATCGCAGGATCCAGAAAACTGTGACAGACAGACAGACAGACAGACAGACAGAGCGCAAACCATAAGTCCCCTCCGGTTTCACGGGTAGGGGACAATAAATCAATTATTTATAACTTAAATTACTGAATCAACCATTTAAGTCTGTTTGAAACAAACAATAGATGTAACTTAACATAAGAATACATAATCTTTTTTTTTTCAAAACATAAAATCGGTTAATGAATTCAACTTTTAAATGAATATTCATGATTCTAAAACAATACACAATTAAAATAATACAAGTTTAATAAAATATGTTAACTGTCTTATAGTGGTACCATAATTAAAATATTGTTTACTACAATTAAATTCAAAACGTCCATGTTTTTGGCAATAACCACATATTTCCTGGTCCCATGTGTACACTTTTTGGAGTTTTTTTTATTCATGCCTTTTTTTTTTGGAATGTAACTAAGATCAAATATGCTCGCTTTCAAATAACACCAACAAAATTAAAGCTTTATGCAATGACAAGTAATTTTAGTTTGTACTGTTGAAAACCCAATTATGCACAAAACACATTACACTGTATTGTATATTTTTCTATATTCTATGCAATTTCGATTTAACAGCAAAAAGACAAAAAAAAATTCCTACTGCAACAGATACGCGTAAATATGTCAACTCAACTTGGTTGTTATGAATTTAATTGTAATAAACAAAATTTGATGAGTGATATCATTAACAGATAATTGTTTTATTTTATCTAACTTTCGCTTTCACATTCTTGTTTTTAGATACAGAATACATGTATAAAATGTTGAAAGTACATAAAGTCACAATCATGTAATACATCTAAGTGCCAGTGTTAACAGGGTCTTACTTTCTTTGCATGTGATACAGTGCCCTCTTCTGTTACAACTGTCTTCATATAGTCATCAAGGTCTGGTATTAACTCATAGGATGTCTCGCCCGTCTTAAAACAATCCTGCGCTAAATGACCTACATAAAGCATTGAACATTGATTTAATTTAGCTGTAATTAAATAGACAAGTTCATTGAAAAGTGTTGGGTGGATGTTTGAAATTTTCAAAGAATTTTTGTTCAAAATTTTGTCAATTATCTTTTAGATAAAATATATTATTTTTTTTGATATTATGGATAAAAATGAAGAGATACATTTAGCTTAAAAATGACAAGAGAAAATATGATATATAAATAATTGTATGTATTAAATATTATTTGTAGAAATAAAACAAGCAAATGGATATATGCATTAGGAGATGTAACAGAAACAAGAGCTGTGTTTTTGAAACACTATGCCCCCTACTGCGCTTTGAAGCAGCACGGCAGCTATTTTAGAAACAAGGTTATATTTTGAATGTAAAGGTTACAGTGACATTAACCTTTGACCTAGTGACCTCAAACCATGTTTGATTGTAGATATCAATGAGATGCATGCACATGTACAGTTTAAAGAACATAGACCCAAGAGTTTTCATTTTCTTAGCAAGGTTAAAGTTTTGTGACAGACACACACATACAATGACAGACAGGCCAAAAACAATATACCCCCTGATCATTCCATCTGGGGGCATACAAAAACATTTAATCATTGAAAATGATAATTATACTAGCTATTATTTGCATTTAATTGCAAACTTTTCTTAGCAGTTTAAACATGCATTTTATTTCACAAATAAAACAGGCAAATTTATGTTAAGTGTTTCTTAGACATAAAAATTAAAACTGCTGTTGTAAATCTTGAGTAAAAATACGCCAACCAATTCGATCGAATGATGGATAAATATTCTGTTAGTGATTATAAATAACATGTCATATATATGCGTAATAAATGTGTATTTTATAACAATGATCTCAAGTACAAATGAGAAAGGAGATAAAACCCATTTTTTGTTAGATGTTTTTCAGAAAATAAATAATATTCATATTGAATTATTGTTCACATTCATAAAACAATAAGATTCAATATTTCCTTTTGTTTTGCATGTGTTAACTACAATTTATAATAAGATTTGTGATACATCACCCATTTTCCAGAAATAGATATATTACATGATTTTATTTTGAGGAAATTTATGACAAGGGAGATAACTACTGCAAAGTATGAAGTGATTGCATTTAGAGTTGATTCTCTGGAAAAAGGTTATGCAAAATACATCTTCAATTAATTCCCACAATATAATCTCTCTTCTTGCATTCAGTTGCATATTAACTTTCTTAACAGACATGTAAAATTTTAAATTCAATGCAAATATTGTACATATATTTTTTTATGTTGTTTGATATGTTTAAACTTCATTCAACAAGCATGTTTATGATACAAGGATACCAGAATTCCAATTTGCTCACCCTTTCCTCCACATTTCTTGCAGGTTGTATCTAAAACTGCCTCTAGGACAATCTTCTGTCTTTCTGGCCTGTTACCAAACTGTCGGCGCTTCTTTTCATCTAGGCTGTACAAAAAAGAATATTTTCACAGAAGAGAATTATAATAATTTTCATGCACATTTATAAAATTTAGAAAAAAAACATGCAAGACCACTTGAAACATAAATACAGAGGGTGGATAAATTGCATATAAACTAGAATGAATATAGAAAAAAAGAAAAACAGAGGTCTATATTGTTGATATCCTGGTCAATAACTACTACAGATAGAGGTCTATATTGTTGATATCCTGGTCAATAACTACTACAGATAGAGGTCTATATTGTTGATATCCTGGTCAATAACTACTACAGAGAACCAGAGAAATAGATTGTTGATTTCCTTGTCAATAACCACTACAGAGAACCGGGGATCTATATTGTTGGTATTTAGGTCAATAACTACTACAGAGAACCAGAGGTCTATATTGTTGATATCCTGGACAATAATTACTACAGATGACAAGAGGTATACACTGTTGATATCCTTGTTAATAACAACTATAGAAAACTAGAAGTATACATTGTTGATATCCTTGTCAATAACAACTATAGAAAACTAGAAGTATACATTGTTGATATCCTTGTCAATAACAACTATAGAAAACTAGAAGTATACATTGTTGATATTCTTGTCAATAACAACAACAGAAAACTAGAGCTCTATATTGTTGATATCCTTGTCAATAACAACTACAGAAAACTAGAGCTCTATATTGTTGTTATCCTTGTCAATAACAACTACAGAAAACTAGAAGTCTATATTGTTGATATCCTTGTCAATAACACCAACAGAAAACTAGAGCTCTATATTGATGATATCCTTGTCAATAACAACAACAGAAAACTAGAAGTATATATTGTTGATATCCTTGTCAATAACAACAACAGAAAAATAGAGCTCTATATTGTTGATATCCTTGTCAATAACAACAACAGAAAACTAGAAGTCTATATTGTTGATATCCTTGTCAATAACAACTACAGAAAACTAGAAGTCTATATTGTTGATATCCTTGTCAATAAACACAACAGAAAACTAGAGGTCTATATTGTTGACATCCTTGTCAATAACAACAACAGAAAACTAGAAGTCTATATTGTTGATATCCTTGTCAATAACAACAACAGAAAACTAGAAGTCTATATTGTTGATATCCTTGTCAATAACAACTACAGAAAACTAGAAGTCTATATTGTTGATATCCTTGTCAATAACAACAAAAGAAAACTAGAGGTCTATATTGTTGATATCCTTGTCAATAACTTCTAAAGAGAACCAGAGGTCTAGACTGTTGATATCCTGGTCAATAATTACTACAGAAAACCAGAGGTCTACATCATTTATATCCCTGCCTATAACTACTACAGATAAAACGAAATCTAGATTGTTGGTATCCTGGTCAATAATAAACCAGAGGTCCAGATTGTTTATGTCCTTATCAATAACTACTACAGTGGACCAGAGGTCTAGATTGTTGATATTCTTGTCAATAACTACTACAGACAAAACAAGGTCTACATTGGTGATATCATTGACAATAATTACTACAGAGAACCAAAGTTCTACCTTGTTGATATCCTGGCCAATAACTACTACAAAGAACCAGGTATACATTTTTGGTATCCTAGTCAATAACTCCTACGGAGAACAAGAGGTCTACATTCTTTGTCTCCTAGTCAATTACTACTACAGAGAACAAGTGCTTTACATTTTTGGTATCCCAGTCAATAACTACTACAGAGAAAAAGAGGTCGACATTCTTGGTATCCTAGTTAATAACTACAACAGAAGACAAGAGGACTAAAGTCTTGGTAATTTTGTCAATAACTACTACAGAGAAGAAGTCTTCAGTATTGGTTTCCAAGTCAATAACTGATACAGAAAACCAAAGGTCTATAATCTTGGTATCCTAGTCAATAACTACTTAATAGAATATAAGGTCTACATTCTTTGTATCCTAGTCAATAACTACTAAATAGAAGAGAAGGTCTACATTCTTGGTATCCTAGTCAATAACTACAACAGAAGACAAGAGGTCTACATTTATGGTATCCTAATCAATAACTACAACAGAAGACAAGAGGTCTATATTTATGGTATCCTAGTCAATAAGGACAACAGAAGACAAGAGGTCTACATTTATGGTATCCTAGTCAATTTTTACTACGGAAAATTAAGGTCTACATTGTTGATATCCTAGTGAATAACTACTACAGTGAACCAGAGTCTAGATTGTTGATATCCAGGTTGATGACTACAGTAGAGGACAAGAGGTCTAGATTGTTTATGACATTGTAAATAACTACTACAGAGAACAAGAGGTCTAAATTATTGAAGTCCTTGACAATAACTACTACAGAGAACTAGAGTTTTGTCAAAGATGTGACCTATACCCCAACGTGCCGCATTGACACTGACTATTTTGCATGCTGTCTTCACAAAACAAGAGAATCTAATTTATAGGAATTTTAAAAGAATTATTATGCCATTATCATTTATAGCCATTTTGACCTTTGAACTCTTGAATTCTTTCACATGACACGCCATCCAATGACTGTGAACACAATTAATGTACAGGGTCATTTAAAAATCTCACAATTAATGACATATTTATGGCCCAGACAAGATCATTTATTGCCATTTTTTACCTTTGAACTAAAAGTGTGACCTTGACCTTGGAGATAATGATGTAATTCTTTTGTGCGACAAACCATCCAATGATGGTGAACAAAAGAGCCAAATGATTTTAAAATCTCACAATAAACGACATAGTTATGGCACGGACAAGCTCATTAAGGCCATTTTTGACCTTTGAACTCAAAGTGTGACCTTGACCTTGGAGATATCGACCTAATTCTTTCGCGCGACACACCTTCCAAAGATGGTGAACAAATATGCCAAATGATTTTAAAATCTCACCATGAAAAAAATAGTAATGGCCTGGAAAAGCTCATTTATGGCCATTTTTGACCTTTGAACTCAAAGTGTGACCTTGACCTTGGAGATATCGACGTAATTCTTTCGTGCGACACACCGTCCCATGATGGTGAACAAATGTGCTAAATAATTTTAAATTCTCACAATGAACAACATAGTTATGGCCCGGCCAAGCTCATCTATGGCCATTTTTGATCCTTTGAACTTTAAGTGTAACCATGACCTTGGAGATATCGACGTAATTCTTTCGCGCAACACACCGTCCAATGATGGTGAACAAATGTGCCATATATGACTTTAAAATCTTACAATGAATGACATAGTTATGGCCTGGACAAGCTCATTTATGATCGCTGAACTCAAAGTGTGACCTTGACCTTGGAGATATCGACGTAATTCTTTCGCGCGACACACAGTCCAATGATGGTGAACAAATTTGCCAAATAATTTAAAAATCTCACAATAAATGACAAAGTTATGGCCCGGACAAGCATCTGACCTTTGAACTCCAAGTGTGACCTTGACCTATGAGATATCGACGTACTTTTTTCACACAACACACCATCCCATGATGGTGAACCAAGTCATTTTAAAATCTAACGATAAATGACATAGTTATGGTCCGGACAAACTTTCAGTTTAAAACACACTAAGTGAACCCGTGACCTAGTTTTTGACTTGGCATGACCCATATTTAAACTTGACCCAGACATCATCTAGATACAACTTCTGACCAAGTTTGGTGAAGAAATTTCGGAACAGACCGACCGACAAAGTGACTCCTATATAGCCCCATTTACCAATGGTAATGGGGGTATAACCAGAGGTCTACCTTGTTAACATCCTCGTAAATAACTACTAGAAAGAACCAGAGGTCTAGATTATTGACATCCTGGTCAATAATTACTACAAAGGACATGAGGTCTACATTGTTGATATCCTTGTCAATAACTACTACAGAATACAAGGGGTCTACATAGTTGACATCCTTGTCAATAACTACTACAGATGACAAGAGGTCTGCATTCTTTGTATCCTGGTCAATAATTACAACAGAGGACCAGAGGTCCAGACTGTTGTTGTCCTGGTCAATAACAACTACAGAGAACCAGCGGTCCAGATTGATGATATCCTGGTCAATAAATACCTTCTACATGGATCTGTGCTGTTGACATACTTGCCAATAACTACTAAAGATAGAGATCTATATTGTTGATGCCCTTGTCAATAACTACTACAGAGAATCAGAGGTCCAGATTGTTGATATACCTGCCAATAACTACCACAGAGAACCAGTGATCTATATTGTTAGTTTCCTGTCAATACCTACTACAGAGAACCAGGGATCTAGATTGTGGTACATGTATCCTGGTCAATACCTACTTCAGAGAACCAGAGGTCTAGATTGTTGATGCCCTTGTTAATAACTAATACAGAGACCAAGAGGTCTAGATTCTTGGTATCCAAGTAAATAAATATAAAATGTAACAGTTTTACAGCGATTGTTTTAGTACATGTCCATGACTTATTCACAGTATCTGGGCTCTAAAGGTCTAAGGGGGCCATGCTCAATTACCACTAAAATTAATTTCTTCAATGAATTGAACCATCATAGCTAATAAATTCCATGAATTGAACCACTTCAGTTAATAACTTTGATGAATTGAACCACTATAATTAATAACTTCAATGAGTTGAACCACTATAGGTAATAACTTCAATGAATTGAACCACTATAGTTAATAATCTAAATGAATAGAACCACTATAGTTAATAACTTCAATGAATTGTACCTCTATAGTTAATAACCGCAATAAATTGAAACACTGTAGATAATATCTTTAATGAATTGCACAGCTATAGTTAATAACTTAATGAATCGGACCACTTAAGTTAATTACTTTAATGAATTGAACCACTATAGTTAATAACTTCAATAAATTGCACCACTCTAGTTTATTACTTCAATGAGTTGAACCACTATTATTAATAAGTTCAATGAATTGAATTACTCTAGTTAATAACTTCAATGAATTGCACCACTACAGTTTATAACTTCAATGAGTTGAACCACCATAGTAAATAACTTCAATGAATTGAACCACTATAGGTAATAACTTCAAATACTTGAACCACTATAGAAAATAACTTCAATGAATTGAACCACTATAGTTAATAACTTCAATGAAGTGTACCTCTATAGTTAATAACTGCAGTAAATTGAACGACTGTTGATAATAACTTAAATGAATTGCACAGCTATAGTTAATAACTTCAATGAATGGGACCACTTCAGTTTATTACTTTAATGAATTGAACAAGTATAATTAATAACTTCAATGAATTGAACAACTCTAGTTAATAACTTCAATGAATTGCACCACTATAGTTAATAACTTCAATGAATTGAACCACTATAGTGAATAACTTCGATGAATTGAACCGCTATAGTTAACAAGCAAATTCGTTGAATTGATATCCCTCGCAAATATGCTTCTGGACACAAAAGTGTTAAATTTGACACTCAAAAAAGCAATTTTTCAAGTTACAAAGGGCCATAACTCCGTTATTTACAGATGGTGTACAATGCCATTTGGGATGCATCATCCTCTGATCCATATATATACTCATAACAAGTTTCAATGAAATCCGCCAAAGCACTTCCAAGATATGGCTCCGGACACAAAAGTGCCGGCTGGCCGGAAAGACGGACGGACGGATGGACAGACAAGGCCAAAACAATATCCCTCCGCCTATGGCAGGGGATAATAACTTCAACGAATTGAACCACTATAGTTATCAACTTCAACTTGGACACTTCATTTTTGGGGATCCTGGGCAAGGACAAAAACTGTCTACATAAGTGTTACCTTAAAGCATAGTTAATTTTTACTACATATTACCTGAGCTCCACATTATTGGGATCCTGATCTATTCCTGTAGTTTGGTTTACCATCTTCATGGCTAGGCCTATTTTCTCACCATCCTCCTAACAGAGATATAAGTAAACATTATCACATTTGAGTTTACAGAAAATACAAACTGGTGTTCACTGGTATGTTTATCAAACCTTTTGCTAAAATGGTATATCTGAAGAACATAAAGTTATTACATGGCTACCTGAGTTGAGAAATACAATTAACTTTAATTATGCTATGAGCCATGATAATTTATTTCCAAATTGGTACTTTGCAATGGTCTATTGGTAACAATTTTGCTGACTTTTCCAAAATGGTTCATAAAAAACATATGTATACTGGTTAAAAAAGTTTTATATAGGTACAGAAAAAAATGTCTAAATTAAAAGTAACAATTCTAAACACATAAAATATCTAAACAAGAGGGCCTGAAAGGCCCAAAGTCGCTCACCTGAGATAAAAATAAAAGACCTGTTTTTTGCAGCCCAAGATATCAATGGAACAAAATTTAATGTTCTAACCAAGTTTCAAGAAGAATTAACAACAAATGGCCCCCTGGCGGCCATGTTTTTCAACAGACGTGAACCATTTTTGAACTAGTCCAAGATATCATTGGGACAAATCTTCTGAAAAAGTTTCATGAAGATCCGACAATAAATGTGGCCGCTACAGTGTTAACAAGGCAAATATTCATGACGCATAACGGAAGACAGACAATTGACATGACGCCTTATCTATGATCGCTCCGCCCACTAGAATTGAAACACCAATCAGCGATCGATTAATCGGGCGCACTCGTTAGCAACGACCTGTCCGCCATTTTCTAGACAAGCTACATGTTTAGGTTCACTTTTATTCCAACGAGTTCCTTTTGTTTTCCTCTTAAAAAAACGATTAAAAATGGTTAAACGGTGTTAATGGGGATTATGTAACTCGGACAATCAATATCCTGACAGATTAGTTGGTGACATTGAATTTATTTCATTTCCAAAGCCGAAAAAAGATTGACAAGAGCGAGTGGAAGCTTAAAGAATTACCGAGATCCCCTTTATAGAACATTAATTTATTTCACAAACTTAAAATGTCATATAAGCAATAACTAAGCATTATTAAGTATGTATTATGTCATGTGTGCATGTAAAATAATTGAGAATTTTGGTACCCAATTCGTGTAACTTTACGAAATCCTCGTTAAAAAACGCGTTTCTGTGTGTGTCAGAAACAAGTGAAAACCATTTTGTTATTATTTTAATAAAGACGTATCGATAAATGCTATTGTAAAAGAGTTATTATTACTGATATTAGTTAACCAATAAATGCGGTAACTTCGGGGAAGTCGGTACCTGCGCGAGCGTCTGATATTGGTAGCCTTATTAATTTATAATAGCCTGACCGTATTCCATTTCGTACAACGCTAATTTTATATCAGACAATGTCCAAACTTACAGTGTTGTTTTTGCGCTTTAAATTTTAGTGGTTAATAAATGTCCCATAAGCAATGTTTAATATGACTAATATCACTTTTATACGCAATAACATGTGGGATTGAGGTACCCACCCGGCGTATGAAAGCGCGTAAAACTTCACCGAATTCCCAGTTATAAAGCGCTATTTCGTGTCAAATACACGGGTAGGGGGGAATGTTTCAGTAATAATTTTGTTAATAACACGGGTAAATACGGGTGAAGTGCTAATGTATTGCAAATACCACCATTACACGTAATAACGGGTTCGATTTCGGTAAGCCCGCAAGCGTTTGAGAGCGTGTTTAATGTACCGATTTACCCGTTATAAATAGCTGATGTTCTCTTTAATCGTATATTTTTTGCATTTGCAGAATAACTAAATGGCATCAACCCCTTTACAAGTGTAATATGGTGTTAAACAAGTCCATAAAATCATCCGGAATATCGCGTAAATCTATATGCAGTCTATAGGCAAAGAAGCCATTTTGGTGTTAGCTTGTCTAGGTTTTCTTCCCGCTGAGCCACGTGATTAAGTGGGCGGAGCGATCACTGATAAGGCGTCATGTCAATTGACAAAAGGTGATCACAAAATTTCACCATGAGCAAAAAATATTATGCTCATAAAGATTGTCACCATGTTTGAAGATGATATCATTAAAACTAATTGAGTAAACTAAATTAAGATATGATAACAACATTTGCACTCAGCAAGTGTCATTCAGATTGAACTACAAATGTGACTAAAAGTATTCACAATGTTTCACTATAAACAACTGTAGACATACAAAACAAGAGGGCCAAGATGGCCCTAGTTCGCTCACCTGAGAGGAGTCGGTTCATTCAATGTTAACCTAATGCCAAACTTGACCTAGATATTGACCAGACAAACATCCTGGTCAAGTTTCATCATTATTGAAACCAAAACTCTGGCGTATGGAGTGTTGTTGTTTTTTGTAAGATTTAAAATGGTGACCTATATTTTGAGTTGACCCCCCTTACCAAACATCAAACTTTGCTTACAAAAAAAATAGTATGACCAAGATTAATAACATCTGAAACAAAATTGTGACCTCTAGAGTGTTTACAAGGATTTTGTATAATATAATGAAAATTAGGACAATCCAAGGGCAATAATTATGGCATTCATTATGTGATTTTGCTCATCATCAAACCTGACTGAGATCTTTCAGCAAATTTGATAAAGAATGCTTGAGAAATGTGAATGCTAGAGTGTTTACAAACCAAATGTGGACGGACGGACAGCGGACAAAGACCAATCCTAAGCAATCAGGTGAGCTAAAAAGTGTGTTTCACCGATCACCGATCTGAGCCATTTTCCAACTTGTCCAAGAAATCAATAAAACCAATGTATTGACTAAGTTTCACGATGATTAGGCAAAATATGTGACTTCTATAGTGTTCGATCACAAGGTTTCTCTCTCTATAGTCACATAAAGAAAACTGCCCCACCCCCCTGATGGCCATGTTTTTTTACCTACCGGGACCATTTGAGGACCAAACTCATCTGAGATATACAGGGATCATATTTTCCAGCAACATCCATCGGTCTGGATTTAAATGGGGAAAAAGTGTCCGAATTTTTTTTTACGAAATTATGACAAATTACATTAAAATATATACCATTGATTTTGCCATTCATGAAGAGGGTATAATAATGTACAAGTTGAATTTCCTTAAGCATTTTTTAAAACGGAACATACAAGTTTTCTCAATTGGTTTTATCATTAGCTATTTCATTGTTGTTTCGGTAACTGTTCTATCTGACTTTTCATCGTTGTCAATATTATTAATCTGTGTAAGTCTATACCGATGTTTTAAATCATTGTCGACTCGATAATAGCTTACACACATGCATTGAATCTAACAAATGTCTGTGCGTAGGTTGGCTACTGGCAATAATAAAACCAAATAGTAAAAAAAAAATTCGTGTACGTTATAGTTTGTTGTCGAATAAACCACGGCTGATAGTTAAGATGTGTAGGGATTAAATCACGAGTGCGAAGCACGAGTGATTAAAAACCACGCATCTTTACTTCCGGTTGTGGGTAATTCAACAACAAACAATAAAGTACACGAATTATTTTGATTCTAACACGATTTTTACTAAAGATTTATACAATGTATTATATTTTTCTTGTGTACTATTTTATGTGAAGTTCCGCCCATAAAAATAACTTTCGGCTGTTCTGTCAATCAAAACCGCAACTTTCATTCATTTTATTGCCGGATTATTACGCTGGTGGAAAATGTATCGGCATGTTTTGTTTAGTTACAGCGCGTGCTTTCAGTGTATAAGGTCTGCCCACAATCATTGCAGAATATCCGATTTTCTTCTTTGTTTATATGAAAGTTTACTGACTGTATCATGCATGAAATACACAATTTCCACGAGGATAACATCGAGGTTTTAATCTCCGAAGTAACTGTCAACGATTTTATCGTGGACGAGCACACATTACGGACCGATTAGTGTGCTAGGTATAAGCCAGTGAAATTATCGATTGATATTGACACTGGGTTATTCACGCTTGACTAATACACAACCGCGTGAATCTTCTTTGTTTGGGGTCATACGCTGATACTAGTCGGCTGATGTGCAATAGACTGGTCCTGACCGGTTAAGAGACTGCAGTGAATGGTTTATCACACCTAATCGAGATAAGAATGTAATTAGGGTATCCTAGCATGTGCACTGCGTAATTGATTTCATGACATGAGAATTTTAGCAAACAGAATCGGACAGACTCTTTGGGATTTTCAATCGGTCTTTCATGACCCCAATCGGTCTAGGACCGACAAAACCGAAAAAAATATGATCCCTGGAGATATATATAAAACCAATCTTTTCACCAAGTTTCATGATGATTGGGCGAAAAATGTGACTTCTAGAGTGTTCACAAGCTTTTTTTACTATATAAATAGAAGAAAACTCCCCCCCCCCCCAGCAGCCATGTTAGTCAACTGACCCGAACCATTTTTGAACTCAACTCTCGTATCAAGGAAACAACTGTTCTGACCAAATTTCATGAAAATTGGGCAAAAAATGTGACTTCTAGAGTGTTCACATGTTTTCACTATATACATAGTGAAAAATGCCCCGCCCACTGGCGGCCATGTTTTTTCGCCGATCTGGACCATTTTCAAACTTGTCCAAGATATCAATAAAACCACTGTTTTGGCCAACTTTCATGATTATTGAGCAAAAATTGTGACTTCTAGAGTGTTTACAAGGTTTCTCTATAGCCAAATAAGGAAAACTGCCCCGCCCACTGGCGGCCATGTTTTTCAACGGACCGGAACCATTTTTGAACTCAACCAACATATCATTTAGACAAACATTTTGACAAAGTTACATGAAGATTGTGCATCAAATGTGACTTTTACAGTGTTCACAAGGTTTTTCTTTTTTTTGACCTAGTGACCTAGTTTTTGACCCAGCATGACCCAGTTTCGAACTCAGTCGAGGTATCAATGGGACAAATGATCCTCTTTCATGAAGATCAGACAATAAATGTGGCCTCTGGAGTGTTCACAAGATACATCTAGACAAAAACCTTTATTTGGCAAGTATGAAGCTGTGACTGCAGATTTAAAACAATAATACTGAGATTCAGACAGTATTAAAATATCATCTACTCATGTGCAGATACCAGTTTTGCCATCAGTAAACATCCATATTTAAACATTAAAAGCTTACTAATCTTATTTAAAAAATCAAATCCAGCCAAGGCAGCGGCTAAAGTCTACTTACTTAGTACTTACATCCAATGAAATGACTTTACAGTAGACATATTCTCCTCTGGAGAACATCTCTGACGGATCATCCACCTTGCTGTGGGATATCTGCGACTTGTGCACCAGACCTTTTACAACACATATTACTTTGAAATGAGCATCATACTGAAAAAACATAAGCGTTAAGTGTCGTCCAAGATAAGCTGGTGCAGTCTGCACAGGCTTATCAAGGGACAACACTTTCCACTTAGACTGGACTTTAAGTTAGAAAGATTCTTTAACTTTTTTCGAAAATTGGCCACCCTGATTAGCCTGTATGGACTGCAAAGGCTAATCTGGAATGACACTGAACCCATATGCATTAAGACAAGTTTTTCTAAAGGCTTAAAGGATGAAGCCCCAAACTGTAATTTGCTGTCAATTTGATGCACCAGTTTTTGTCATCATCTCAATTTTGTGACTTAAATATGGTTACAATCCATACCCTATCCTATGGTGCAGGGTATACGGGCCACTATAAGTATTTACTGGTTATTTATATAAACATGAGAACCATTAAGTAAGGTTGGATGATGAATACAATGTTCAGCTCATAAACACAAGAAGAGCTCCAGATAGGGGTCGTATTTTCGTAATTAAGAATTATTTTCAAGTCAGTTAATTATTTATTTTTTAATCTGGTCGTACCATTAAGAATTACAAAATCAAGTTACGAATATTATTTTTACATCGGTTCGTATCCATTTTATTGAGTTATTTTTGCGTATTAAAGATCTTTTCGGTACTTATATAGAATGGTTATTGGGTTTGGTTAACAAAGCGCATTTTTTCAGAAACACAATGCCCCCTACTGCACGGCTTTGATTTTTCTTTGATTATATTCCTTTAAAAAATATTACTTCCCTTTTGAAAATGATATGTACCTGCCAAATGGTAAATAGAAATTATCTCCCTTTAAAGCTTGTTATTTCCCTTGGATTTGTTTTTTTTGCCTTCGACCTTAAAGGATGACCTTGACCTTTTACCACTCAAAATCTGCAACTCCATGAGATACACATGCATGGCAAATATCAAGTTGCTATCTTCAATATTGCAAAAGTTATGGCCAATGTTTTAGTTTTCGGACGGACAGACAGTTCAACGGCTATATGCCATCCTACCGGGGACATAAAAACTGCAAAGCCTGCAAAAAAACACGCTTTTAACATATTGTACGCACAGTGAGCCGAAGTTGAATGTTAAGAAAGACATAATAGAAAAGATCTTATTATTAAGATCATCTATTTTTAGGTCATTAAAAAAAGAAAGAATTATTTTGCTAATCTTAGTAGTAATGTTAAGATTAAAATTTCAGACTTAAGAATTCTTTTTGAAAATCTGGTAGTTACGTTAAGAATTTCACAAAACCTTATCTGGAGTTCTGACAATATATTATACATGTTATATGTGTGCCATTTCATACATGTATTAAGTTGGAAGACAAGTAAAGTAAGATTAATAATGCCAAACTCAATTCTGAGCAGTTTGTTTTGCCTATGTACTTTGTCTATAGATGCATGCTAAATCCACACAAAAATACACCTTATTCTTTGAAAAATTTAAGACTCCTTAACCTTAAACCCCAATGTAGAAACCATTGAGGTCTTATTCAAGTGATTCAACAACACTACATGTATGTTTAACATCTAAACTTATTAAACTTAATGATTGAAAAATAAAAACATAAGTCTGCTCACAAAAATTCCAGATTCATTTATGGATTTAACTTACCCTGCCTTGTTGTCCCTGGAATTTTGACAAATAGACCATATTCTTTCACAGAGGCAACCTGTAATTAAGTCCATAATAAAATAACATAATGATGTTAAACTTGCACGTAGTAAATACAGTTTTACATTGTGAATCATGTATTTATGTATATTGGTCTTTCCTCTGGTAAAAGTTTCATACACACCAGTGTTTCATATTTGACTGCCTATTGTACCAAAGTATTTAAAAAAAATATGAATTATTATCAAAAAAGAAAATATCTTAAAGGGAGATTATACCATTTTAATATGTGTTAAATTGTAATACACTGCAACGCCGATAGATCGCGGTTGTTGGTATATTGATAAAAATATGTTACAATAACACAAAATAGGCAAGAAAAATTATACATTGAAGACAAATTTAATAAAATGCAGGAAAGACAAATTAGCGCCCCGAGCCGATTGGGACGAAGATATTTCGTACATGTTTTCCTACAATAACCAAAGCATTCGTCTTTTTATAAGGATCAGAGTTAGTGTTTGTGTGTTGTTTGAATAGATATTGTTGCAGAAAATTAAAATGATCCGTAAAACTAAATCAGTGCTCCAGCTAAGCCTTAATTGAAGGGCGCCCCACCCTGCCCTCCCGAAACTCCGCCCTGCCCTCCCTAGGCCCCCCCCCTGCCCTTAAAAAAAAACAAAAAACAAGAGATGTGTTTGACAGAAACACAATGCCCCCTATTGCCATGCTTTGAAGCCATATATTTGACCTTTGACCTTGACCTTTCACCACTCAAAATGTGCAGCTCCACGAGAAGTACATGTAAGTTAGAGATTGAATGGAGAAATGCAAATTATTTATTTTTAATTTTTGACCTTTGACTTTGAAGGATGACCTTGATCTTTCACCACTCAAAATGTGCAGCTCCACGAGATACACATGCATACCAAATATGAAGTTGCTGTGTTCTATATTAAACAAGAGGGCCTGAAAGGCCCAAAGTCGCTCACCTGAGATAACAAGATATTATTGGGACAAATCTTCTTACCAAGTTTCATGAAGATTGGACAATAAATGTGGCCTCTAGAGTGTTAACAAGGTTTTACTATAGCCATATAAGGAAAAATGCCCCGCCCCTGGTGGCTATGTTTTTAAAGCAACCAAAACCATTTTTGAACTCATCCAAGATATCATTGACACAAATCTTCTGACCAATTTTCATGATGATCGGAAAATAAATGTGACCTCTATGTGACCTCTAGAGTGTTAACAAGGTTTTACTACAGCCATATAAGGAAAAATGCCCCGCCCCCGTGGTGGCCATGTTTTTCAATCATCCGGCATCTTTTTTGAACATGTCCAAGATATTATTTGGATGAATCTTCTGAACGAGTTTCATGAAGATCGGACTATAAATGTGGTCTCTAGAGTGTTAACAAGATTTTACTATAGCCATATATAGCCATATAAGGAACAAGGGACAAAATTGTCACAAAACCAGGTTTTCAGTTGAAAAAAAGTCTGATAAAGGGAGACAATTCAAAATGTGTATTGTTAACCCCCTTGTGTAAAATTGACCTTGGTTTCAATTAGAAAACAAGGGCTGTTTGTAAAACAAGCATGCCCCCCATATGGGCTGTCAGTTATAGTGGAATCGATTGTGTGAATACGTTTTTTGTCACTGTGATCTTGGCCTTTGACCTAGTGACCTGAAAATCAATGGGGGTCATCTGCCAGTCATGATCAATGTATCTATGAAGTTTCATGATCCTTGGCCTAATTATTCTTAAGTTATCATCCGGAAACCATTTTACTGTTTCAAGTCACTGTGACCTTGACCTTTGATCTCGTGACCTGCAAATTTATACGGGTCATCTGCCAGTCATGATCAATGTACCTAGGAAGTTTCATGATCCTAGACATAAGCATTCTTGAGTTATCGTCCAGAAACCATTTTACTGTTTCGAGTCACTGTGACCTTGACCTTTGACCTAGTGACCTGAAAATCAATAGGGGTCATCTGCCAGTCATGATCAATGTACCTAGGAAGTTTCATGATCCTAGGTGTAAGCATTCTTGAGTTATCATCCGGAAACCATTTTACTGTTTCGAGTCACTGTGACCTTGACCTTTGACCTAGTGACCTGAAAATATATAGGGGTCATCTGCCAGTCATGATCAATATACCTATGAAGTTTCATGATCCTAGGCAAAAGAGTTCTTGAGTTATCACCCGGAAACCATTTTACTATTTCAAGTCACTGTGCCCTTGACCTTTGACCTAGTGACCTGAAAATCAATATGGGTCATCTGCCAGTCATGATCAATGTACCTATGAAGTTTCATGTTCCTAGGCCTAAGCGTTCTTTAGTTATCATCCGGAAACCATCTGGTGGACGGACCGACATGTGCAAAACAATATACCCCCTCTTCTTCAAAGGGGGGCATAAAAAAAGTCTGATAAAGAGAGATAACTCAAAATCAAAATGTGAATTGTTACTGATTGTTCATAGTTACACAGTTGTTTCAAAATCAATCTATTTTTAGTTGTGGCGACCTTGACCTTGGAGATATTGATGTTATTCTTTCGTGCGACACACCGTCCAATAATGTCGAACAAATGTGCCAAATGATTTTAAAATGTCCCAATGAATGACATAGTAATGGCCCAGACAAGCACATTTATGGCCATTTTTGACCTTCGAACTCAAATTGTGACCTTGACCTTGGAGATATCGACGTAATTCTTTCGCGCAACACACCGTCTAATCATGGTGAACAAATGTGCCAAATGATTTTAAAATCTCACAATGAATCACAAAGTAATGGCCCGGACAAGCTCATTTATGGCCATTTTTGACCTTCAAACTCAAATTGTGACCTTGACCTTGGAGATATCAACAAAATTCTTTCACGCGACACACCGTCTAATGATGGTGAACAAATGTGCCTAATGATTTTTAAATCTGATAATTAACAACAAAGTTATGTCCCGGACAAGCTCATTTATGGCCATTTTTGACCTTCCTACTCAAATTGTGACCTTGACCTTGGAGATATCGACGTAATTCTTTCGTGCCACACACCGTCTAATGATGGAAAACAAATGTGTTAAATGATTTTAAAATCTGACAATGAACGACAGAGTTATGGCCCAGACAAGCTTGTTCCGCCCGCCAGCCCACCCGCCAGCCCACCCACCGACATTCGCCAATCTAATAACCAGTTTTTTTCTTCGAAAAACCTGGTTAAAAATGCCCTGCCCGTTGGCAGCCATGTTTTTCAAGCAAACCTAACCATTTTCGAACTCATCCAAGATATCATTGGGACAAATCTTCTGGCCATATTTCATGAAGATTGGACAATTAATGTGGCCTCTAGAGTGTTAACAAGGTTTTACAAAAGCCATATATAGCCATATAAGGAAAAATGCCCCGCCCCCTGGTGGCCATGTTTTTAAAGAAACCAAAACCATTTTCGAACTCATCCAAGCTATCATTGGGACAAATCTTATGACCAAGTTTCATGAAGATCGGAAAATAAATGTGGCCTCTAGAGTGTTAACAAGGTTTTATACTATAGCCATATAAGGAAACATGCCCCGCCCCCTGGCGGCCATATTTTTCAATCAAAGGGCATCATTTTTGAACTCGTCCAAGATATTAGTGTGATGCATCTTCTGACCAAGTTTCATGAATATTGGACAATTTTCTATAGGCATATAAAGAAAAATGCCCCGGTCCCTGGCGGCCATGATTTTCAACCAACCGGCATCATTTTCGAACTCGTCCAAGATATCATTGGAATGAATGTTCTGACCAAGTTTCATGAAGATTGGACATTAAATGTGGCCTCTAGAGTGTTAACAAGATTTTACTATAGCCATGTAAGGAAAAATGCCCCGCCCCTGTGCAGCCATGTTTTTCAAGCAAAGGTTACCATTTTTAAACTCATCCAAGATATCATTGGGACAAATCATCTGAGCAAGTTTCATGAAGATCGAAAAATTAATGTGGCCTCTAGAGTGTTAACAAGGTTTTACTAAAGCCATACAAGGAAAAATGCCCCGCCCCATGGCGACCATGTTTTTCAACCAACTGGCATCATTTCCGAACTCGTCCAAGATGTTATTGGGATAAATCTTCTGACCAAGTTTCATTTAGATTGGGCAATAAATGTGGTCTCTAGAGTGTTAACAAGATTTTTCTATAGCCATATATAGCAATATATGGAAAAATGCCACGCCCCTTGACAGCCATGTTTTTGAAGCAAACGTGACCATTTTCGAACTCATCCAAGATATAATTGAGACCAATCTTCTGACCAAATTTCATGAAGATTAGACAATAAATGTGGCCTCTAGAGAGTTAACAAGGCAAATGTTGACGGCGCACGACGCACGACGGACAACAGGCGATCACAAAAGCTCACCATGAGCACGTTGTGCTCAGGTGAGCTAAAAAGTTATGATAAAACTTTAACGAAGGTTAAAGTTTTTAGGAAAGAAAAATACAATGATATTTGACCTTGAAGGATGACCTTGACCTTGTGTTTTCACCACTCAAAATTAGCAGCTCCATGAGATACACTTGCTATGTTCAATATTGCAAAAGTTATCAAACGTGAACCAAGGTTAAAGTTTTAGGACAGGCAGACAGGCAGGCAGGCAGGCAGGCAGGCAGGCAGGCAGGCAGGCAGGCAGGCAGGCAGGCAGGCAGGCAGGCAGGCAGGCAGGCAGGCAGGCAGGCAGGCAGGCAGGCAGGCAGGCAGGCAGACAGACAGACAGACAGACAGACAGACAGACAGACAGACAGACAGACAGACAGACAGACAGACAGACAGACAGACAGACAGACAGACAGACAGACAGACAGACAGGACAAAAACAATATACCCCCTATCTATCGATCCAGGGGCATAAATTTTTTTTTTACATATGATAATAAATAAATGTCTTATTACATTGTATTTTATTCATCCCTCATTATATTTAAATGGTTTAATAATAATAGGAATAATATATTCAAACAATGATTAATAACATATAAATTAACATGCAACAGGAAGCATTCCAGAAACACCCGCGCACTCAAAAGTGCCCTTTTTACAAAATACTGCGCGTCAAAAGTGCCCTTTTGACAAAAAAGCCCCCCCTGACCTTTTCAAATCCTAGCTGGAGCACTGCTCAATTTAGATTCACATCATACATGCATGATACACATGCTGGCTAATTTGACTGTACAGACATTTTTTTATTTCAAAATTAAATATCTGGCTTATTTCGCATTTTGCAACACATGTTCTTTTTAAATTTAATTTATATTGAAATATATGTTTTATAACTTTTTTACTCATTTTATATAAATTCATAAATATTTGACAATATTGTATAATCTCCCTTTAAAAAAGATCTAAGCTAAAATGACCTAAGCCAGTAAAAATGTTTATGTAAAATTTCCCTACGCAGTACATATTTGTCAGTCCAAACGTTTTCTGATGTTTGTTAAACTAGGAATAATGACATTCAAAACAATGTATTACCAGTAATTATGGACCAAATTGGCAGAGTTGCATTCACACATGTAAATCTTTTTTGTCCAAACACCGTAGACAGCAGTCTACACAATAGGTCAGTAGATGTGCTATTTGTGTTTTCAGTAGGAAATATACATGATGACTATATTGGAAGCATTTGTATAAAGCGTTGTGTTAACATTAAACAAGAGCACCGCATAACGGGTGCCAGGCTCGGCTATGGGTGCAGTTTTGAATAAATGAAAGCTTGTCAGAATTTAAAAAAAAATTTTTTTGACCTTTGACCAAGTGACCCAAAAATGGGTGTGGTGTGTAGAACTCATCAAGGTGCATCTACATATGAAGTTTCAAAGTTGTAGATAGAAGGAATTTGAGTTTAGAGCCAATCTTGAAAACCTTAACAAAATGTTAAGGTTTTAGCACGACACGGACGGCGGACGACACGACGAGCTGGCTATGACAATACCTCGGGTTTTCTCTGAAAACACCGAGCTAAAAATCATAAGTGTGTTTCGGATTACAAATTATTATTCTCATTTGGGAATTTAACAGAACATTTATACTTGTGTTATATTTGTTATGAGTTAAATATTGATTTGTTAAAATGCTTTACGTGTCGAAATAGTTTTTTTGATAATATTATGCATGAAAACAAAGATCTATTAATATACATTACAAATGTGTATTAATAGATCCAGAGGCGTATCTAGAAGTTTTTCAGAGGGGGGACTTTACTGGGGAGGGTGCGGGATGGGTGTCCCCTCCTGTTGTCGACTTTTTTTTTGAAATGGAACCTTGAAATGATGCAATTTCCTGCTATCGAATCAGCATTGTGCATGATAAAAGTGCGAGTAAAACAAACAAGAACATGAGTTCAGACATCAAGTGTGACAGACACACAGGGGTAAATCAAAAGTCTCTCAAACCACAAAAGTGGTGGGAGACATAATCTTTATGACCAGACATTTTTTAACAGTGTTAGTTAGATGGGTGGACCTCCTATTTAACCTTGTTGGATATCCTACTAGGTCACCCTGTTGGATGGGTGGATATTTATCAAACTTGGTTGTAATCATATTATATATACCTTATTGAGTCTTGTGGTTAAAAACATTTTAAGCAGCACTCTTTATTTCGAGTTCTAACAAAGTTTATGTCATTTTGTAACAAAAACCATACAAGAAAATCTATGCACACGCATGTTAATCTTACAAGTATTCACCTAATGTTATGATATTTATACTTTCTCAGAAATGATCACTTAGATAATTCATATATCTCTCTGTACTATCACTGGTTACAATCTACAACTCAGTCATGATGTCATGAAGATCCATCCGCCTAGGATGCTTCCGTAAGGCAATGCGAGTAATTGGGTGACTTGCTATGCCCGCATATATAACTACATGTGCACTTTGTAATGGAGTGAATTTGAATATAGTGCACCATCGTATTCTGCTCTGTAATATGAATTCTAACACTCGTGAACAGTTATGGAATACCATAATAGACACAAACAGACTTAGTGCTTTTAACCAGATGTGTCGCTCTAGTCTTTCTGAGCAGTGCAATTATATACTCCGGATGTTTCTTAATATAAACTATGACAACCTCAATCATACAAAACTTTCATCACTAGTCTGCAAAATGTTTTTACAGTAGGGGACTCACTAAATGATTACATTGCGATTACATTAACTTATATATAGTATATACAGTACACTTAAAAAGTTTTTTTTTCAGCCAGGAATCGTCTGTCTAGCAATTTCGTGTTTCGGTGCTAGGCTACAGATATCCTGGAGACATATCTAACTTTATATAATGATCGTGATATCACAGTACTCCTAGCTCCCTGTCTAAAATTTCGCGTGTGCCTCCTAGATGGGACAACTTGGAGACTCTTCTACGTAACAAAACACAGTTTTACTAAATAATATTGTTTATTATGTTCTCTTCTTTTGCTGATGTTGATATTAACATCCATATATATCTTTTATGTTTGTATTTATCTAACCATTGTTTATATATAGTTATATTGTGTTTTGATCTTCGTATCTTGTATATGGAGGAATAAAAGTATATATGTCTCACGTAAAACATTGCAAATGTTAATGTCCATGTTGCTATGAATAGATAAAGTAATCAAAGATAATTAATGACTTCAAAGTTTTCAATAAATTTTCTTTTCATGAAATTAAAAAGTACAATTTGAACACAATCATTTTTTTTGGAAAGTACCTGATAGCAGTAACAGACTCATATCAGGGGTTTTTCAACCTATTTTGAGAAAAGGAGTCTGACCAAATTGGGAATTTTTTATTGACAAAATTGGCCATTTTTGGAATTTTTGCTTTGATGAAACGGATCATTTGGGAAAAAATTGTGAATTTATCATGCTTAAATAATTCAGTGGTTTAACAAATAAATTTGTTTTTATTTGTTATTTTGTCTTCTTTATATAAACAGATGCAATATTGGGCATGTTCAACATTTATTCAAGTACTGCAGTTTTGTTTTTCAGTTACAGTTACACTCTGAGATAAGAACTGAACAGTCAAAACCTTAAAGCAGATATTTTTGACCAAAACAAACACTGGTTAGTCAATTTTTTTATTATTTTTTTTTTTTCGAAATTGGGATTTTTTTTATAATTTCGGTTTGGGATCGGGTCCGTTTGCTTTGGGAGTGCCTCCGTTTTCCGTAGGCGCAGACAGTGCTGAAAAACCCCTGCATATTCAATCGGTTCATTATTTTTTGTTTCTTGTTCCAAATGGACTCAAGTGTTGCCTGTTGGCGTTTCATTTGAAAATGATTTAGTTTCATACTCGCAAAGTAATTCTTCATTTTTGAGTCCTTTTTAATTTCAATAACTAAAGATGAACATAAAAGCAGTTAGCCCAATTTGTTAAAAAACAAAACAATTTAATTGCCTTTCACCTATAGCTAAATGTATCGATGGATTTCATTACTTGAATCTATCTCTTTCAGCCAATCAAATAGCGCAGTGAATTATTTACAGTTAATGAAGCGTGCAGTTTAGCTGGCGAATGTTAGATCATCTGTACACATGCCTGGGGGCTAAATCACACAAAACAACAGCTGTTTATGGCTTAATTAGGGGCATATGACAGGAAATACACGAGTAGATATGTTTGAAACTTTAAGGGGCTCATTTAAACAAGAATATCAGTGAAACTGATAGATGCTCCCAGATGATGCGCTTTGTCAATCTACGTGTTAATAACCACCGTAAAAAATCTATTATTAGCCCCAGTGACCTTGACCCCAGTGACCTCAAACCTCATCAAAAGGTAGAGGTCCATGCAAGTTACCTACATGCCAAATATGTAAGAGATCTGTAAAATATTGAAGGCGCTATGAGAAACTGTAACAAAATTGTCACGGAAAAATATATTTTTAGCCTCGGTGACCTTGACCCCAGTGAACTCAAACCTCATCAAAAGGTAGAGGTTCATAAAAGGTACCTACATGCCAAATATGTAAGAGATCGGAAAAATATTGATCTGATCTTTGATAATAAAAAGCACAATTTACAGGAGGATAACACCTGTTGGCTATCCCCAAACCAAAATGAATGCTTGCGGCAAGCTTGCGGCAAGCTCGCAGCAAGCTTGCGGCAAGCTTGCGAAGCTAAATTATCATTGGTACAAGCTTGCGGCAAGCTTGCGGCAGCTTGCAAGTATTTTAATACAAAATTCTGCAAGCTTGTGCAAGCTTGCGCATGCTTGCGCAAGCTTTTTTGGGCGCAAGCTTGCGCAAGCTTTTAAGTTACTGTTGGACTCTGAAAATTTCAAAGTATAGTGCATGTCAGCTAGCTGAAAATGAGTAAAAGTTTCTAAGTACAAAAATATTTAAAAAAAATACAAAAATAATTATTTCAATGTAGCTGATTTCTTTCCAAGCATATTGGGATTCAAATTTAATGGCATGAAACACAGAATCTAAATAATCAGGTAAACATTTTTTTCGGCGTTGCCGTTTAACGTCACATTTGGCCTTTTATGACCTTCTCATGAGAAGCCAATAGAATTTATAATAATTTCCAGCCAGTATCTCCAATGAATAAAATCAAACAATCCCCTGGCTTATTCGAGAAAAAGCCGCCTGAAACATTGGCGACAAATTTCTTCGAAATGAATAGGCATTCTATGATAAGATTTCCAAGTGCCCTCTTCGCAAAGGCTTGGCCAGTGTTTCTCTGCCGTGTAAATCAATAAATAGGTCAACATCATCTGGTGAAGTTGAAAATAGGACTTACGTTAAAGGCTATGTTTTCATATTTAATAATAACCACCATATATTATGCAACACAAATTAAAATATATGTAAAAAAAATGATAATGCTGTTATTTCAATTCACTTTTAATTTATCTTATTTTGACTAATTTTGCTCTTTTTAAATTATTATTTCATTAAGGTTTTATAAATTACAAGATTTGGTTGTTTTCATCATTTTAAATGTTTCCTTAATAACAAAACACGATTTTAATTTTATGTCATCAAAATGAATCAAGTTTATCTGCATATTTAACTATAATAGTTTAAATTTCTCAAACACATTTTCCCAGTCTCAAACTCCATGAAATGGTAAATAAATAAGCCTTGTTTAATCTGATAACCACTGACCACCAGCTGACCTGGACTTGTGCAACCCCAATATTCCCTGGCATGCTGAGCCCTCAGACAAACTAGTACCTGTTTATAAACCATCTGCTTTCAGGCTTTGGATTGGATAATTAATTCACAGGAAGTTGTTTATTTGAATCAAATACAAGAGCGGTTAAGCAACTGACTGACCTAAATTGTGGGTAAAATTCTAATTCTAAGCAACATAAGGACTTAAAATTGTAGTGTAAAAAAATGTCTTACAATTTAGACAGAAAGGGAGTATTGTGTGAAAAACAATGTGTAATTAATACAGTATGGAAATGAACAATAAGTTTCTTGCAAAAGAGGTTCAAAGTGGCTGGTTACTGTGATTTGGCCTCTGAGGATACTTCACCAATTTCCTGTGTTTTGGAATACTGCAGACAGCATAAAAGGTTTGTATTTTTAATTCTGCATTTTTTTTTATAAATTAGATTATTGAATCATATAATTTGAATTATATTTATGTACTGTGTCCCAGTGGCAGAATAGCAGATTGCTCAGGGCATCATTATGAAGCATTTCAATTAAATATATAATATTCTTTTATTATTTTAACTCAAGAAATTGCTTCCTGCTAATTATGGTTGCAGTCACATATTGAAATATATAATGATATAAAAATGAAACAAGAGATGTGTTTGTCAGAAACACAATGCCCCCTTTTGAGCGATTTTGACCCATATCTTTGACCTTGAAGGATGACCTTGACCTTTCACCACTTAAAATGTGCAGCTCCATGAGATGCACATGCATGCCAAAAATGAAGTTGCTATGTTCAATATTGCAAAAGTTATGACCAAACTTAAACCAAGGTTAAAGTTTTGTACAGACAGAGTGACAGACAGACAGGCCAAAAACAATATACCCCCTCTTCTTTCAAGAAGGGGGCATAAAAATTGATATAAATTTCAGTGCTATTGTTTTGTTTTTTGCAGAGCTCCGGTGTTAAAAGGGATCCCCTTCATCCAGAGTACAAGGTGTACATTACTAAGGGGCAACTTTCACAAGATCGGGATGCTGGAGCCAATAATCAACAAAAGTTGACAATTGCTCTGCTGGTTGCCCTTTTCAGCAGGGAACAACTTGCATAGTCCAGCGCCAAAGGGTCAAGGAAGGCCAATAATACTTTAATATCAACAACATGTTTGCCTAGTGATGCCACACAGGCTGTGAAACATTTTGTGTTTAATGCATTTTAAAAAGACAGCTGTCCGATTCAGCTTTCAATGACATCATTGATGTAATATAACAGTGAATGTGCAAATGCTAGAAGGGCACTAACTTGTTGAAATGTTCAAATGTGTCAATTATGTAGATATGTATATACTATTATATATAAATTGTAAATATAAATTGTTCATTTGTACTCTTTACTTTTTTTCAGATTGGAAGGTTTTACACAAAGTTAAAAGTAATATTCTATGGAATCTGCAAGCTTGCGCAAGCTTGTGGCAAGCTTGCGCAAGCTTGCAAATAAAAATCATAAGCAAGCTTGCGCAAGCTCGCGCAAGCTTGCTGCGAGGTTCCAATTCTAAGCTTGCGTTAAAAAAGCTTGCGATTTTGGTTTGGGTCATCAGTCTCTTACGTAACTTGTCATGGTTTTATTGAGGAGAAGTACATTTTATTGCGGAGAAGTACACTGTACGGACCAATTAATATGATACATAGGTAAAAAAAAAGGTCGCGGTGGTGTAGTGGATGAGGACCATGTCGATATCTGCTGATAATAGGCCTTCCAGTAATAGTCAGTAATTGACAGTAGGAAGTGCGAAGTAGAAGAAGTAAAACAAAGCCATAAAACTGCAATAAACCCCTGAAATTATTGATTGATATTGACATGGGGTTATTGACGAACATCTGATTCACACTGTTGCCGCCAGTTAAAGGGGCCGTCCAACAGATTTTGGCATGTATTAAAGCTTGTCATTAAATGCTTTATATTGATAAATTTAAACATTTGAACTAAAAATCTTCAATAAAAAACAAGAATACAATTTAAAAAAGGGGAAAAAAAGTAACCCTCAACAGGGCTTGAACCACTGACCCCTGGATTCCTGGAGTAAAAAGCCTCCCGCCTAGACCACTCAACCATCCACGCTCTTGTTGAGAGCGGATGTATTTTATAGCTATATAAACAATCCTCGTAGTTTCCCAAAATATCGTTTCACGTCGATATGACGCTTTATCTGTTGGACGGCCCCTTTAATATCAGATCCTACCGTGAAAAATTAATAAAATTTCCCGACCTACCGACCCTCATTTAAAATATTTATTGAGCCCGTAACCTGAAACGAACATGTTTTTTTTAGCCTAACTGTATGATTAATTACAGTGAAAAGGTTAGATCTACCTCTCCGTGAAATATTTTATACAATTGTGGAATTGGTCCTTCACTCTTTCTTCTTTTCAATGGCCCGTCTGTCCCACTGCGATCTTCTCGGGAAGTTGTATGAGCCATGACCAGGAAAATGTTTAAAACACTTTAAAAATCGAATCGTTTATGACAAATTTATATCTACGGGAAGTAATCCTTTTTTTGCTTAGTTGTTGCGAACGACATTCGCTCTTTCTGCAAACGCGGAATTTACGAACAAAAATATTTACATCGAAAACCAAGATGACATGCCGGTGAACGTTAATTTTTAAATTATATATAGTTTATGAGAATTGCTGTTGATGATTAAAAGAAATGCCGTCTTTTAAATCAACGAAATATTTGTTTGTGCCTTGTGAACTGAGAAACAACTACATAAGTGTGTACATAGGTAGGTTTGAAAATAATTGTAGTAGTTCGGATTCTTAGTTTTCGGACAAATACTTGATTTCATTATGTCAATTACGGGTATCACGTTTACAGATTTTTCTAAACGTTTAAACGAAATGAAATAAATGAAACGTTACCGTTTAAACGGTATACCTATGACCGTTTAAAAAGCATCAGTGCCATCGCATTTCAAAACTGAAAGTAGTAATTATTTCCAGAAGTTATATTCAGTGCATATCCCATTCGCACAATGATGTCATATTAAAACCAACTGTTCTTGTCATTGTCAAACCTTTGGGTTACACTTTTTGTACTTACATGCCGTAGTATTTTGTAACAAAGACAAATTATTATCGAACCCACATTTCTTCAATAAGAGTAAACTGGTTTAATTTTTTTATTGTTTTACTTAACAAGATGTACATTAAAATGAGTATCTGTTCATTAAATTAAAAATGAATGCTGATGAAGAAACGGCGGGAAAATTTCCTCGTGCACTTCATGCCAACGCGCGCAGGGCTCGACATTAACTTTTGAAGCCACCTGTCCGGTCGGTCAAGTAGACCAAAATTTCACTTGTTCTGACCAAAAAGCAACTTGTCCTGACCATGATATATTAATCTGCTCAGTACTTTGCAAAATAATGAAATAATACAAAATGCTCAAATCATAAAGACTGTAATCATTCAAAATACATGTTAACATAATAGTAGGCAATTTCAATACAAAAAGAACTGACTAGAATAACGGAAAACTCGAGATTATTGTTTTTTAAACATACAAAGCCATAATACCTGACAAAAACTTGTGTTATGTAAAATCATTCTATACATAGAGATGACGTCACTTCGTAAATTGTCTGTAAGATCGGTGTGTACCGGTGTTGTAAAATGCATATTCTTTACAAGGGAGAATATTCTTGTTATCTTGGCAAAGAAAAATGTTAAGGGTTGCTTCCCTTGTAAACAGTACGGTGTAGTATTGCATGGAACTATCAGAATACCTTGCGCTTTGTCGTTTAAATGTTAACATAATATAATCGAAAAAGTTTTGTGGTAACTCCACAGAAATAACAGATTTAAAGGCATTTTTTTAAGTAATTAAATTATAACGACCGCTTGTCTCGTCGGACTAGCAAATTCTATATTTACTTGTCCGGACTAAAAATTTGGTTGTCCCGGACAGTCGGACTACCGTTAATGTCGAGCCCTGGCGCATCAAATGTTCAAGACGATTCAGGGCATGATTATGCAACAAATAGCGGGAAATTTTCCCGAGCACTTCATGCGAATCACGTTAAATATTCAAGAAGTCTAGTCGGTCCATGGTGTATTGTTATGTTTACGGCATTGTGAATAAGGGCCATCTGGCTCATGTGATACAAATACAAGTCTTTTTCAGCAGCTTTTAATAAGCTTTGCAAAGTCATAACATAATGAGCTAAAATAGATTCTGTTGATATTGACTGTCGTTTAAACGTTTACTGTTTTTATACACGTTTTTGAGCAAAACACAAAACGCCACCATTTAAACGTTTAAACGTGATACCCTTAATGCCAATAAGGTGTTAGTTTGGTGTCATTTAATTCAATGCTCTTTCAAGGATATCTAGAAATTAGAATAGCAATGAACAAAACGCGTACTGGTATTTATTTGAGTTGCCTATTTATTTGACATATGCGATTAATTAGACTTTAAATACAATTAAACCGCTCCTGTTTTTCTCGTATCCCATTAATTAAAATACGCTGCTGTCGTTCAGGATAGTTTGGGAGTAAAAAAAGTAATTAAATATCGTTCAATTTAATTCGGCAATCGGCAGAGATGTGTAATATTATCGCCATATAACTAATTATTTAATTATCACTCTTTAATTCAGAACGGTAAATATTCGGTAGAAAGATTAATAGTGGTCAGCTTAGAAATATTTATTGACGGGTATTGTCTTGTTTTGTTTCATTTGCTTATCTCTTTGACTTCCCGACCGGTCGCTATTTTGGAGGCAGACGACGATATTAAATGTGTATTCAAATTATACAACATCTGCACATGAATGACCCAATATTATCCGATACACCCGTTCTCACATTTTATTCGACAACGTCATGTCATGTGTAAGTGAGCTCAATGCTAATTGGCCAGCTACCATGTGCACTTCAATAACAATAAGGTCAAGCAATGTCTGATCGGGTACAGACCGGGTTTCGTTAACTGTTCGAATTGCGAACACTTTCATTGAAACAAAGAGACAAATATAGAAAACCAGTCCGGATTAAAATGGCGGATGTTTTCAACGAAATTTTACTAGATTTTCGCATTTTCGCAATTTAGATTTTTCTTGAGACAAATTCTGAATATTTTCGCAAATGGCGAACGACAGCGCGAGCATTGCGAACGTGTTATTATTGGAATAAAATGCTCACTATTACAGGGCTCGCGCTGTTGTGTACACGCCTTTGCGAAAGTATAGCGAATTTGGCTCAAGAAAAATATAATTTGCTAATATGCTTAAATCTCTAAATTTCATTGAAAACATCCGCCATTTTAATCCGGAGTGTTTTTTTTAACTATTTTTCTCTTTGTTTCCATGAATGTTTTGAAGCGCATATGAAAGCTTGCCAATCACCATTGAGTTCGCTATCGGGTAGTATTGGGTCATTCATGCGCAGATAATGGAATACACAGTTGATATTGTCGTCTGCCTACAATACAAAGGCCAATGGCAAAAGTCGTATAAAAAATAAGCAAATGAAAAGAAGCGTTACACTCAATAAATTATTTTAAAGCTGATCACTTTACAATTTTCTACCGACTATCAATCTGAATTAAAGGATGATAATTAAATAATTAGCAGGGATCAAGCTAGACTCCAATTTTTGGGAGAAGTCACTTCTCCCTCAGCTCAGGAGAGGGAGAAGTGAGGCAGTTTTAGGGAGAAGTGGATCTTTTGCGATCACCAATGGACCATTGTGAACCATGACCCAGAGGTTTCACTGTCCCAAAAAAAGTTGTTGCCACTTTTTCGCAGTGTGAAAACTGTCTGTTATTCCAACCTTATTAATATGAACAATAATTTAGGATGATCATTTAAAGAAACCTTACTACATTACATTAATGTCATTGACTGTATTATCACCTGAAAAATTATGGTAATACATATAAAAAAACTTCATAACCTTCATAAGCCATACCTTCATAAGTCTTAATAAGCTTTATTTGTATATAAATAACTTTTTTCATCTTGATAAACAGCACAGATTACCAAAATAATATAATAATGTTAACATCAATGTAACAGTATGCTGCATAAATGTTTCAAAATTAACTATTTAATTTTAAACATATAATCACACCAATTTACATCATTTGAAAGGGAAAAAAGAAAACATCAGAAAATAAAGCATCTCACTTCAAATTGTTAAACAGTTATATTTGGTCATTTGGACATGATATACATTAGCTTTGACAGCTTCTGTTGTTAAAACGTTTTCTGTAATTGGTGGAGGATTTCTAGGCTCAAATAAATGAATGTTTTTCACGCATATTGCTTGACAGAAAGGCCCCAAATAAATGAATGTTTTTCACGCATATTGCTTGACAGAAAGGCCCCGATAATTGCCACCATCCATTCTAGTTGCCTGAAATATCATAAAACATAATTTTACAAACTATCAACAACAAACCAACACATTAATGTCCCTATCTTTTAATGTCCGAATTTTTAACATATCCGAAATATAGTACGAGTAAATGGTATACTTTTTATTTCCGAAATTGTTGGTTTCTTAATCAAATTTTAACCTTTCCAAAAATATTAAAATAATGAAACTATTAAACAGAAATGCTCACAAATTCCTGTTGAAACAAGATTTCATGTGTTTTTGTGGAGAAATTGTTTTTGTTAAATGCTTTTGCCGGGCCCGTGGTATTGACAGTCACTATTGATTTAATGGTAAAGAAATAGGGGCCCTAATCATCATTATAAATTTTTATCGTGGTGAGAGTTTGTCACAGTGTTACTTTATTTATTGCTCACTATCATAAAGGCGCCGTTCATCCAAAAATAACCCCCATAAAACATGACAATAGCAGTAAAAACACCGTTTGTAACACTTACACGCTTCAGTGATTTCACTCTGCTTGGTCAAGAGATTCCTGCCAAATACCCGAATGACGAGTGCTGTGAACAGTTGCTTATCAATTTTTAATAGGTAATTTACTACGCCAGGGGGCGGAGTTTCGTCGATTCGGTCAGTTGATTGACTTTGGCGTGTATATGGTAATAAACAGAAGCCACTTAGATAGCGCTGCGGATATGATAATTGCCAGATTTTAGGGCGAAGTGATATCGCTGATGCTTTTGATCCGGGCGATTAAAGGGAAGCCACGGCGATATAATCGCCCAAATCGCCCAGTTGCTTGATCCCTGATTAGTTACATGTCGAAGATGTTGCACCTTTCTGTTCTTGATTGAAATTAAAATGTTATAGTTACTTTGTTGTTTTTTACTCACAAACTATGCTATTGTAAAGTAATATGTCAACCAAATACTAATAGTATATTAATTACGTAGTTGCTAGGTTACTTGTTTTCATTTTCTGTAGTCAAACGATATGCACATTTGATTTCATGTGGAAAATGCGTACAATTTTTCGGACTGTGGTTTTCGGATTAAGTATTTTTCGTCGATTATATTATATTTTGGATGTTCTTTATAAAAAAAATAGACTTAAGAATACACGTGCGGTGATATGGACGGTGCAGACAAATTTTTACCAATTTCCTTTCATGAGGCAGAAGACTTGGAGCTTTATTTGATAATTACCTTTCAGTTTGGTATATGTTGGAGTTCAATGTCAGAAAAAAAAATTACTTAAAAAAAAATAAAAAATCCCTACCTACCTACTCACCCAAATTTACCTGGGTCGGGTTATGCCAAACAAGAATTTTTAAAGGATGGCCTAAGGCAAAGCCTCAAAGCGAGCTTGATTTATGTTTATTAGAAAAAACTGACAAATAAATAATCTTTATGGATTTATTAATCGTCTTAAGGATGGAATAACTTCAATAATGACAACATTATAAAACTAGAAATGGCGCGGCAGAGGCCGACGCGTATCCCCACGCTGCATGTTTGACCTAGGTGTGCCCCAGGGTTGGTAATGGGGCCATGCATAGCTGAGATTGACTGTATTGTCATAAGAGAAGTTCATCATCAATTAGAAGTGAATTGGTGTAGAAATGAAGAAGTTATAGTAAAAGGCAATTTTGGGTGGGTGTGACATATGTGGGCAGGGCGCCCCAGGGTTGGTAATTGTGCCATGCATAGTTGAGATTGACCGTATTGTCATAAGAGAAGTTCAGTATCAATTTGAAGTGAATCGGTGTAGAAATGAAGAAATTATAGTAAAAGGCAATTTTGGGCGGGTGTGGTCTATGTGGGCGGGGCCCCAGGGTTGGTAATGGGGCCATGCATAGTTGAGATTGACCGTATTGTCATAAGAGAGGTTCAGTATCAATTTGAAGTGAATCGGTGTAGAAATGAAGAAATTATAGTAAAAGGCAATTTTGGGTGGGTGTGGTCTATGTGGGCGGGGCGCCCCAGGGTTGGTAATGGGGCCATGCATAGTTGAGATTGACTGTATTGTCATAAGAGAAGTTCAATATCAATTTGAAGTGAATCGGTGTAGAAATGAAGAAATTATAGTAAAGGCAATTTTGGGTGGGTGTGGTCTATGTGGGCGGGGCCCCAGGGTTGGTTATGGGGCCATGCATAGTTGAGATTGACCCTAATGTCATAAGAGAAGTTCAGTATCAATTTGAAGTATATCCGTGTAGAAATGAAAAAGTTATAGTAAATGGAATTTTTTGGTGGGTGTGGCCTATGTGGGCGGGCGCCCCAGGGTTGGGATTGGGGCCATGCATAGTTGAGATTGACCCTAATGTCATAACAAAAGTTCAGTATCAATTTGAAGTGAATCCGTGTAGAAATGAAAAAATTATAGTAAATGGAAATTTTTGGTGGGTGTGGCCTATGTGGGCTGGGCGCCCCAGGGTTGGGAATGGGGCCATGCATGGTTGAGATTGACCGTATTGTCATGAGAGAGGCTCAGTATCAATTTGAAGTGAATCGGTGTAGAAATAAAGAAGTAAATGTAAAATAACCTAAAAAAATGAGTGATAACTTCTGACGCGGCCCCACCCCAACCGCTATAACTTTTGACCCAGGGGTCAGATCAAAATTCCAAATAGTGCAGGGTCGCACATATGCTCATAGCTACCATGTGTGTAAGTTATAAGGTTCTAGTGCTTTTAGTGTAGGAGGAGATAGTGGCCAGGACGGACGGACAGACAGACGGACGGACGGCGGAGATAACCACAATATCCCCACCTTTTTTTCAAAAAGCGTGGGGATAACAAGTTCAATTACATAAATCACACAAATTTAAAAGTTGTACAGAAATCAGACAATGTAACAAATTACAAGAATCCTTTCCTCCCCAAGCTTTAAAGTTTGTATGGTATGCTGTAAAACAAATTGACTAGATTTAAATGTGGAAGGTGGAAAAGGATGTCCACAAAGATCTGGAAGTATACAAGACACACATATTAATACTTAGTTATCTCCCCTACATATTAATACTTAGTTATCTCCCTTCATAGGGGTAAGTTTTTGAGGGTACGTGAAAAACTGATTCCTGAAAATTAATATGTGTAACAATTATCATGATTATAAAAAATTAAACACAAATGTCTCTAAAATGATCATGATGATTTTGATTTCAACACATCTCTAAAAAGTCCCATCACACAAACTGGAAACAGTCAACAAATGATAACTATAGGGCATTAAACAGTTTATAAGTCAACACACACAGCTATTTCAGCCATCGTTGAAATGAGACTTTTGGCCAGGCCGCCGTGGTAACAGTCCTTTTTCTCCTGGGTTATTGTGTGGTAGCAACCTAGCGAGCGCTCGTGGTATCTTTGTCCCACCAGTGTGCCTGTTCATGGGAGTAGACGGTTGGGGTTGTACATCCTCGGTTGGTGGGGGTGTATCAGTCTTGACGGCTGGATCCAGGGTTGGTTGTGGTGGAGGCAAAGCCGGTTCCTGTGTAGCATTAGGAGTAGCTTCCTCCATAGCAGTAGGTGCTAGTAGCAACTGAGGGTGTTGTGCATGTTCATGAGTTAAAGACTTGGGATGCTATGACTCAACTGCTTTCATGAGGGGATCCGTTGAATTACTGGAGAACGGGGAGTACTTTCTCAAGTACTGCCTGTTACGTAGGGTGACCCTACCTGTTCCATCAACTCTGACCACATATTGGTGGAATTGCCGCACCTCAATCACTACACCTGTGCGCTTCCATCGCCTGGGCTGGTTTCCAACAAGATTTTGAATAAACTCATGGTCTCCAATCTGCAGTGGGGGTAATCGCCTAGTATGTTCTGACCACTTTTCATGGTCCCTGGAGTGGCGCTTCGCCAATGCCCTCTCACGATAAGACAGTAACTCCTTCCAAGTCTCGTGTGGTTGATAACGTCCCATCAGTATGGGAATTGGATCACGAATGGGTTGGCCAAACAAAATGAGCGCTGGTGATGCCTTTGTTTCTGGGTCAATCGAGTTTCTGTAGACCAGTAAAGCTCGCTGGAATTTATCATTGTCTAAAGACCCTGTCGGCGATGTGTTATCCATAAGCATGCGTTTAACAGTCTTCACAGCAAGTTCTGCCCTGGAATTTGCATGTGGATTCGCAGCTGAGCAAAGCCTGTGTCGGACACCCCAGTTCCGTAGAAACTCTTGTATCTTACCAGCAGTGAACTGTGGTCCACCATCTGATGTCAACACTTACGGAATGCCAAAAGTAACAAATGTCTCCCGAAGACGTTTAACAAGTCCCTCTGCACCAGACTGTACACCATAGGCCAGTGAGAGTATCTGTCTACAACCACAACCTAGTCAGTATTGTTGTAGGTGAAATAGTCAGCACAAATCTGTTGAAACGGGAACTCAGGTGGCTCTATTTCAACTGGGGGCTGCATGGGGTTTGATTTGGCTATTTTGTGGCAGTGTAAGCATTGGTCTCTAATCCTTGCAATGTCAACAGTGATGTCTGGCCAGTATACTGAGTCCAAGGCCCTCGCCAGCATTGCACTGACACCTTGGTGTGCGGCATGAAGTGCGTGAAGTACCGATTCCCGGAGTACAGCTGGAATCACAACGCGATGACCCACAAGTATCACGCCATCCACTACACACATACTGGCTGATAAACGATGATAAGCTCTTAACTCTGGTGGCAAATATTTGATATCTTCTGGGAATCCCTGTGCTATGCATTGAACGAGGTTTTGGAGATTCGGGTATGACGCCGTAGACTCACGAAGCATGTCCCATGTAACCACTGTTCATACAGAATGGAGTGTACTGGACGCTGCTGCCAACGTGGATCCATCATCAGCATCATCGGTATCATCCGATTGTTGGTATAGACTAGTGAGCACCTCATGGGTAGAAATATTCTCATCAGCAAGTGAATGAAGTTCCGCCAGGTCTCCAGGAAGTTGGAGGCGTTCCGGATTACCTGTTGGATAGCGTGATGCAACATCAGGACCGAGATTCTTCTTGCCTGGAACATGGACCACAGTAAATCGGTAACCAAGTGTCTTCTCCTTGAGGTTTAGTAAGCGTCTGTTGGCAATCTCAGTGAGTGAGCAATCATTCAGGATCTGCAGGAGTGGCTTATGATCTGTGGCAATGATAAGGTCTTTGCATCCAAGCACATAATATCGTGTTTGATGAAGAGCATACACTACAGCTAAACCTTCAATGGCAGCATACCAACTCTCTGCTTGATGAGTGAATCTGCTCCCCACAAGACAAAGTTTCCAACCTTCAGGACAACATGCAGGGGTTCTGGAAGTACATGCGCAGTATTTTTGCATCATGAGGAAGCCAACTCCATCAACCGACCAATCGGTCGAAAGACACGTCAATCGAGCAGGGTCAAATAAGCGGACACCATCCCTCATTTCTTGTATGATGGCTTCTTTGGACTGGCTGAATGCGCTGCTGAGTTCATCTGTCCACTCGAATTTTGTAGAAGGTTTGAGCAGAGTGCGGAATGGCTTCATTTGCTTTGTTCTGGCAAAAGCATAGGCACCCTGGTTAATGAGTCTAAACCATGCCCTTGCCCCAGTGATTTCTGTAGGGATCGGGGAGTTACGAACAGCATCAGTGAACTTGGCACTCGGTCGGATATTGGTGGGTGTAATCGTTAAGCCTGCAAAATCCAAAGTGTCTTTCGCGAATTGAAACTTGCTAGGGTTCAGTGTGATTCCATTCTTCGCACACATGTCAAGCCACTTGCATGTTTGGAAAAAAGCAGCCTTGACAGAGTCTGCCCACATACAGGTATCATTAACACATTTAACTTTGTTGTCGAAGTTGGCGATGATGGCATCAAATCGCTGATTATATGCGTCACCACTTGCTAGAAATCCCTGAGTAGCGATACCGACCCCACAGCGTGATGAATGCGGTAAAGTGCCGATCCTTCTCACGGAATGGAAACCGCTCCATGCATCTGTCACAGCTTTCTTCGTGTTCTGTGGGACTTTGTCGGCAAGATGAGATGGGCTCGCACGTGGTGTGTTTGACAGACGGAACAACGTTTGAGAGGTTGCAGGTCTACCGTTCTTCTGGGGTGCCGTCGGCTTTTCTTGTGACCATCATCCTTGAACACCAAGTTGTGGGTGTGTTAGGACTTACTCGTTCGAGAACACCAATGCGGACATCTCTCTCAAGGTCAGCATGCACCTTTTCTTGCCAATGGATTGGTACTAACGCTGGTTTATGAACTGCTACAGGTTTCGAATCGGGGTCAATGTGAAGTTGAAGTGGGTCACAACACATTAGCGGCAATGGCTGATGCTCACACACATTGAATACAGTTGATCCATAGTAGTCAAGCAACCATTTTTTTCAAACAGTCAACATTTTCGTCTATGGCTTCTATCCCAGGTGGAAGCTCGGTTAGCAGCAGTGGGGGCTCTTTTTACCGTCTTGGGCAGGAGCATGATACATCATCTGGGACGTGAGTGGAAGCAGCGATCTCAGAAGAATTAACATTACAGATAGGAAATTCTGGATGGATCATTCCCAGTGAAGCAAGAGCTTCTCTGCAAAGAAAAGCCTTATTCATTGTTTCTGAAAAATAGCAAAGTAACCTAGTGGATTTGGGGGATGACATTACATCAGTGGTTTTAACGTTAATAGCAATAGCTCTGATCACACCTAGATCTTCTTTGATGGCTCCACGCATGGTGAGTTTGACTGGAAGAAGATCTTGCTTTGTGATTCCCATGTTATTGATGTACTGTAATGGTATTATCGAACTTTGGCACCCTGTATCGACTACCATAGCCATGTTCACAGATGTCAGTTTCGGGGTGTCATTCATTGGGTACCCAAACAACCTGTGATCCTGAGGAACTGGTGTGACTGTCACTGTAATCATTGGATGTGGCTTTGAAGGCCGTGCAATCCACCGGCCCTCGAACACATGGTGCTAAATACTATGTAATGTTTGTATGTCATATGATAGGCTTTCTTCAGACACAGTACATAACTGATCGTACACCTAACCCACATCGTTCACATTCTTAACTCTGTTTGAGTTTTCATGTGGTCTATTGTTTTGATACTTATTGTTCCTATTCTTTGAACAGTTCCTTGAGGATGAGTCACGGTGACCCCATGTACTACAATTGACACACTTGCTGCAACATGACGTGAAGTGTGCGCTAACTGCACATTTTATACATGTTAATGTCCACACCTCACAGTGTTTAGTTCTTGTCTTACTGTCATTTCTCTGGCCGTGTGATGGGCCGCCACATGCCCAACATCTCTTAGCAGGTTGTTCATTTGACACCAACGGTTGTGAAGTACCTACTGCGCCTAGCGAATCATGAAGAGCACTTTTTGTCACTTTTCCTTGCTCCTTTTGTGCAATGAATGAAACAGTCTCGTCCAAGGTCCTATCAGTCTTCGAGACCCTGAGGAGATCAGACAGAATTTCCGGGTCAGCGATGCCCCTGATCAAATTAACTTTTTTAATCTCTTCACTGTCATCGAAGACATGCGCACACCCTGGCTCTTTACAGTTGGCCTTGTATTGACATAAGGCCGCCTGACCCCTTAACGAAGCGAGATATGTTCGAATTCCAGTTGCAGGGGACTGTAGCATGCGATTCATCTTCAGTCTATGTACAAGCATGCTCTCTTCTTTAACAGCTAGTCTCTTTGTAGCATTGAGAAGATCGTTATCTGGCATTTTCGAAACATCACCCTGAATATCTCTCATTAAGTCTGTTCTAAGGTCACTATCACAACAATAAAACAAGGCTGTCGGTATCATGGCGTTGTTGATCGCCATGCCCACTTTGTTCATGTTCCATTGTCTTTGGAAAGCAGACCACTGATCTGGGTCACATCCTGTACCAATTTTCGGCGATTCTAACTTTAGCTTGGTGGGTGGTACTGTAGTTGGGGCTGGGTGGGCATTCTTCTCATGGATCTTGAGTGTGGCAGTTAAAGCAGCAGCATATTCTGCCTCAAGGTCCTGCGATTCCCATTCGCAACCGTCAAATGGGCAAGTCAGTTTCACCATTGTCAAATGTTAGTAGGATAATTACTGTTAGTAGGATGATAACAAAACTATTTTTGTGGACATAAATAAAGTCTTTATCTTCCTCTTTATGAATTTATTAATCATCTAAAGGATGTCCACAAAGATCTGGAAGAAGACAAGACATACATATTAATACTTAGTTAACAAACAACTTTAATAAAGATAATTTTTGAATTAAATTATTAAAGGCGCTTCCTAGCAGAAGAACGTGGAGTTTGTAAAGACTGGTATAAGCGTTTAAAAGTTGGAAGTCCTGACTTTCAAGCCTTAAATTTTGGACGTCCCAGACATACATTTTAAAGTCCCACTTTTATTTCAGAATTTTATCCATTACCCATTAATCCAGTATTATTACGATTGCTATTTTCAAAACCAAAGTACGGCCAATATTGACGTCTGCAAATGTCCGCCATTTTACTCAAGTGCATATATACAAATTGAATTGTGGGATGGGGGAACTCCCATTGAACATGCGTTAATCACGTGACGCGATTTAAGAGCGAAGGTGAAAGCGAATTTCGGAGCATAAAAACGCGTCTTTCTTTAAATTTTACCGAGTACACTTAATTCCGAATTGCGATAAAATTTGTCAGGTCATTCATGCATGTAGACCAATATGTATGCATAGTTTGGCAATCTCAAAACACGTTATTTGACTACTTATTGCATTATGTGTTATGGCCGTTGATATAACAAAATACATTATTCAATTTTATTATTTTCAAATGCGTACTATTAAACGTGTTATCCGAACTCATTTCCAGATTTTATTATTCACGGAAAGTTAAGAAAATTCTACCAACAAATAAACATTTCTCGTGTATTGCCTGTACAGATCAAAATCATGCAAAAATTAGACTTCATATACAACATCACATCATTCTTCCTCGGGGAAAGCGTGGACTTTGTAAAAACTTTGTAGCGCAGAGGTCACTTATATTATTGTATACAGCTTCGCGTGGGGTCAGCGTGTATTCGGCTGCCTGAGCCCTGATTGGCTGATGCGCTTACCAAAAATAATTTGATTGACAGCTGGAAAAATCAATATTGGCCACTCGCTGAGAAATTCATTGATCAGGGCTTTTCACCCTAAAGTTATATAACATAACATGAATTCGGCCCCTTCCCAATTGAAAATAAGGTCATTTTTTTCCAAAATTGATAAAGGAATTTCCCAAATTGTAAATTTTTAACCAGGTTTTCCGAAGGAAAAAACTGGTTATTAGATTGGCGAATGCGGGCGGGCTGGCTGGCTGGCTGGCTGGCGGGCTGGCTGGCGGGCTGGCGGAACAAGCTTGTCCGGGCCATAACTATGTCGTTCATTGTCAGATTTTAAAATCATTTGGCACATTTGTTCACCATCATTGGACGGTGTGTCGCGCGAAATAATTACGTCGATATCTCCAAGGTCAAGGTCACACTTTGAGTTCAAAGGTCAAAAATGGCCATAAATAAGCTTGTCCGATCCGTAACTATGTCGTTCATTGTCAGATTTTAAAATCATATGGCACATTTGTTCACCATCATGGGACGGTGTGTCGCACGAAATAATTACGTCAATATCTCCAAGGTCAAGGTCACACTTTGAGTTCAAAGGTCAAAAATGGCCATAAATGAGCTTGTCCGAGCCATAACTATGTCGTTCATTGTCAGATTTTAAAATCATTTGGCACATTTGTTCACCATCATTGGACGGTGTGTCGCGCGAAATAATTACGTCGATATCTCCAAGGTCAAGGTCACACTTTGAGTTCAAAGGTCAAAAATGGCCATAAATGTCCCTTGAGATATAACCTTCATATTTGGTATGCATGTGTATATGGACAAGGCCTTTCCATACGCACAACAATTTTGACCCCTGTGACCTTGACCTTGAAGTAGGGGTCTGCGTTTAGGTTTCAAAATCTGCGTTTAGGTTTCGAAAAATGCTCATAACTTCTATGTCCCTTGAGATATAACCTTCATATTTGGTATGCATGTGTATATGGACAACGCCTTTCCATACGCACACAAATTTTGACCGTCCGTCTGTCCGTGTGTCCGTCCGAAAACTTTAACGTTGCTCATAACTTTTGCAATATTGAAGATAGCAACTTGATATTTGCCATGCATGTGTATCTTATGAAGCTGCACATTTTAGTGGTGAAAGGTCAAGGTCATCCTTCATGGTCAAAGGTCAAAAAAAATAAATTCATGTGCATCTCATGGAGCTGCACATTTTGAGTGGTGAAAGGTCAAGGTCATCCTTCAAGGTCAAAGGTCATTTTTTTTTTTTTTTTTTTTCACCATCAAATTACCAGTCTGCCAAAGGCTACAACAAACCTCTACTTACAAAGTTCTCATTTTTAACCAGGTTTTCCGAAGGAAAAAACTGGTTATTTGATTGGCGAATGCGGGCGGGCTGGCGGGCGGGCGGAACAAGCTTGTCCGGGCCATAACTATGTCGTGCATTGTCAGATTTTAACATCATTTGGCACATTTGTTCACCATCATTTGACGGTGTGTCGCGCGAAATAATTACGTCGATATCTCCAAGGTCAAGGTCACACTTTGAGTTCAAAGGTCAAAAATGGCCATACATGAGCTTGTCCTGGCCATAACTATGTCATTCATTGTGAGATTTTAAGATCATTTGGCACATTTGTTCACCATCATGGGACGGTGTGTCGCACGAAAGAATCACGTCAATATCTCCAATGTCAAGGTCGCCAGGACTAAAAATATATTTTTTTTTAAAACAAACTTACAAAGGGGTTAATTTTGTTTGTTCATTTCAAAAGTTCAGTTTGAGTTTTCTCCCTTTATCAGATTTTTTTTTCACAATGAAAACCTGGTTTTGTGACAATTTTGTCCCTTGTTTTTTTATTTTTTTACTTAGACATATTGGGCATCTCCCAAATTGAAAGCAATGAGCTCTAATATGATTAAGAATGCACCACAATGTGTCTTTTAATACTTCTGCACAATCAAAAAGACCCTGCTTCAAAAACTTAAAAAAACACGGTCTTCCCAAAATGAGCAGATATCGCGCATGAAATTCCCAATATGAAAGGCTAGGGCCTCTCCCCAATTTCCTAAATGAATAGCCCTGACACTCGTTAATGTGACATACATCCACTGATAAGTTTACTTATAAACATATTGTTGGTATCGAAAATGTGTTATGCATCATCTATTATCACAGGCATTTCATCAATCCCTTTCTAAATGTTTGATCTCCGTCGTCCATTGTTAATGCGATCGTTATTTGCCATTTTTTGCTGAGTCACAATTTATTTTCTGTATAGTCCGCCATATTGTTAAAATGATGTAAGCAACAGATGCTCATAGCAATCTAAAATTGTATAATATGTCTGCTAATACGCGATTCGCATTTTGTTTAATTAGTAAACGTAACAGTAATTCCTTCAATAATTAATTCAAAAACTGGTGTGTTTTTTAATTTAATCACGCGTAAAAATACATGTTTTGTTATTACTGATTTATGCATGAAATGCACAATTTCCACGTGGATTACAATGAGGTTTTCATCAAGTCTCTGAAGTTACTGTCCACGATTTTATCGCTGAGGAATACACATTACGGACTGAATAGTGTGCTTGGCGTAACAAAGCCTCTGAAATTATCAATTGATATTGACACAGGGTTATTCACGCATGACAAATTCACAACCGTGCGAATCTTCGGTGCCTTAGGGCCATTATCTGATAATAGTCGGCTTAAAAGTTTGGTTAAGTGACAATGAAGATGCTATCAATACAGTGATTTTTTTTGCTTAAAATTACCGCCCATTTTCGGCTTTTTCCCAAAAAGCTGACCAACATTTCCCAAAAAAGCCCAATTTCCCCCCCAAAAAATAATTTTATTTTTATTTTATTTTTTTTTGAAAGAAAGAAGTCTCTTATAACTTATGATTTCTTAACACTAGATCTCAACTTGTTATTTAAACATCCTACACAATATATAACTTTAATTTAGTCCTTTTTGTTGATAAATAATTCCCAAATTTGCCACTTTTATCAACTAAAGCAACCCCATTTTGACCAGACTCCTTTTCCCAAAATGGCTAGAAAACCCCCTTAACATGCACTTAAAAACAATTTTAATTCTGTTTCTTATAATCATATTTATAATGCTTAATTTTTCCCAATTTTATGGTTTATCACACTATTTTTCCCAATTTCATGGTTTATCACACTAATTTTCCCAATTCAAATGGCACAGGCTGTAACAAATAAAAGCAAAAAAAATCACTGCAATAAGGGCGCATGGCGGCTTTTGCCTTTGAAAAGGGCAGAGTGGCGCTTAAGAAAGGCGGCATGGCGCAGCGCCACTCAAAAAGGGCTTGGGAAAAACACTTATTCTAACAACCCAGATCTGTGGTTTGTAACGTTTACAGTTGTAAGACTGCGGGAAGTCTCCTTCGATACCACACTGCCTGATTTGGAATTACCATAAAGCTATAAATAGAAATTCCTCATATCTTTTGTTGACCCTCGTCCCGCCAAAAAGTGCGCACAATTGAACAAAGTCATGCCTTACACATTGAAAGCGTATCCCCACGCCGCATGTTTGACCCAGGGGGCGCCCCAGGGTTGGTAATCGGGCCATGCATACCGTAATAACTCTATGTTTTCGGACACTTAAAAATAATTCATTTTTTTCTTGTCCGAAAACTTAGATACGAAAAATATTCACAAAATACAGGTGTCCGAAAACTTAGAGTCGAAAATTGAAGTGTCCGAAAAAAGCGTCAATTGTATCAACGACTACCGGTAATAGAATGCGCTTGTAAAATACCATGCCGTATAGTAAAAATTACAGTTATATATGTTTGCACTGCATTTTAAATAATTTAAATGCTTAATTTATTTAACAGAAAGTTACTACAAGGTTGTACTTTGACCAACGAGTTCAGAAATGAGCATGTGATGTACCGATACTCGCTAGTATGAACCTGTAATTAATGCAATAAAAAAAGCAAACTATGAATTCTTCGTTTGTTCATTTCCGATAGTTGTTGTCTAATACCTTCCATTGTTCGTAAAACATGCAATAGGATGCATCACACTTTGAAGCGTTTAGTATTTGTCAAAGTTATTTTACTGAGAAGGGGTAGTAACATAGCGGTCGATAATTGAACTGTTAATTGACACTTCCCCTGGTAATTGTCATAACGCTTATGCTATCGGGCGAAACCATTGTTTAATACCGGTTTACAAGGTTATGTACCCAATAACGCAAATGTAATGGTCCGTTGCCCTCAGGCATGCACCTGCCATTTTTGATGATGTTAATCTGGTTGTAAAACCCCATGATCAAAGTGTCATTAGATATCGAAAACAGGGTCGAAATTTAGTAAAATAGCGCTGTAAAATATACTGTCCGAAAACTTAGAGACATTAATTATGGACGAAAACTCGTGTGTCCGAAAATTAAGAGTCACGGAAAATAATTATTTTTGCTAAAAAAAGGGGTGTCCGAAAACTTTGAGTGTCCGAAAACATAGAGTAATTACGGTAGTTGAGATTGACCGTATTGTCATAAGAGATGTTAAGTATCAATTTGAAGTAAATCGGTGTAGAAATGAAGAAGTTAATGTAAAATAACATAAAAAATGAGTGAACATCTCTGACATGGCCCAACCCCCATAACTTTTGACCCAGGAGTCAGATCAAAATTCCAAATAGTGCAGGGTGGCACATATGCTCATAGCTACCATGTGTGTAAGTTTCAAGGTTCTAGTTCTAATAGTGTAGGAGGAGATAGTGGGCAGGACGGAAAGACGGCGGAGATAACCACAATTTCTCCATGTTTTTCAAAAAGTGTGGGGATAATAAAAAATAACAGACAGTGGTTTTGTTGTTGTTGTGACTACAGTTAAAAAATTTGGATTTTCTTTATAAAAAGTAATTCTGAAAAGAGTTATAGTCAAATATTATTGTATTTGTAATCTATTATACGATATATAAATACTGTGTTTACAGGAGTGATTGATTATGACTTAAGTACTTCAAGAATATTGGTTGCAGGCTATGCTCTTTGTTTCATTGTCAGATGTATGCCTTACAAAAGATTGAAAGAGTCGGAGGATACATGTCATCCGAGGCCTTTATTTAGTGCCCATCCCTAGATTTTAATCTTTTTTATCTGATCTAGTTTAATGTGAGTTTTCTATAGCGCATACCTAGATTATGTATATTTGAATTTTATTATATACCTATAGTAGAAAAATAAAAATAATAAAAAAGTGGTTTAATAGATCTGAAAAACTGCAGATTTTTGTTTTAGTACTTTAAAACATGTAGAAAGTCATGTAAGGGTTAATCCCTTACCACTTGGATAGTATGGATACGTATTTTGACGCATTTGTAGTCCCATAGAAAGTTAAATTGAATTTAATACGTTTATTACTAGATTCAAGTTTAAAGGCTTCAATTCCAACCCTTAGATATTGATGCGCAGCAAACAGCATAAAACCTCAACAGACTGTGAGTTATACTCAGGCTTTTCTGGTTTTATGCTGGTTGCAAAAGCCATTTTCACTTTTCTTCGTATGGGGGAAAGGGTAAAAAATCAAAACGTTTGAAGATGCATCTTCCGTGCGCACCAAGCCTCTTCAGGTCTTACATGATGCTGTGCCTGGACATATTCCTGGGAAAAGGCCTGTATCTAATTAGTTTAAGATGTATTACACAACATGAAGTTCTCTGAAACATTGGACTGGAGTACAAAATAATTTGGGAAAGCTGAGTTTTAAGAGAACTGTTTTATGTCTAGTTTTCTCAGAAGACAAAAGATAGTTATAATAACTTCCTTAATTTATTAAAACATGGTGAAAATAATTTCTGATTTTTCTGGAAGCTCAGGATTTTTTAAACCCTGGAGGTTAATTTACCTTTTCATGAAGAATCCATGCACAAATTCTGGATGGCAGGTTGGGGGTCGGTAATAATTTGTCCCAGATCCTACAAGAATAAATTATAATTTGTAATAAACTCATGCAATATGTCTAGGCATTTTCCTTAATTTGGAGAAAGGGCATGGCCTTCCATTTTAGGGAAAAAATTACAAACAAAACTGAAAACGAGGGGGGGGGGAATATTCCAAAGTAAGCTTAAAATTTTGGGAAAATGTAAAAGGGAAGGGGCCTTTACATGATTTTGCTTAAGAAGGAAAAAAAACAACATGCATGTGCAACACAAAATAGTTATTTTTCAGGTGTGCTATCGAAACATTCAGATGAACTGTCTGCAGAAGTCTTGTCTCTCACAAGCAATGAAAATGCCAAAGACCTTGTCGAACAATTTAAAAAGGTGGGCTGTATGTTGTTACTTTTGTACTTTTGATTGTTTTCTTTCTCCTTTGTAAATGGGCCATTTTGAGTCCCGTCACTTAAATATTTATTTTTATACCCCCGGATCGAATGATCGGGGGGGGTATATTGTTTTTGGCCTGTCTGTCTGTCATTCTGTCCCAAAACTTTAACCTTGGTTAAACTTTAACTTATAACTTTTGCAATATTGACGATAGCAACTGGATATTTGGCATGCATGTGTATTTCATGGAGTTGCACATTTTGAGTGGTGAATGGTCAAAGTCATCCATCTAGGTCAAATATATGTCTTCAAAGCGGCGCAGTAGGGGGCATTGTGTTTCTGCCAAACACATCTCTTGTTTGATACATGTAGTTATATTGACTTGTGTTTGTAGGATTTATGTTAGATGATACAATCAATCGATTTGTTGTATGTTTCTTTGTCTTTGTGTGTGTTAAATTATACTAATTTGCAAATGTTTCGGTTCAGATTTTCACTGCAATAAGAAAGAAAATAATAGGAGACCACACTGAAACAGTTTCTCCGCATCTGCAGTATATTGCTGCTTTGCTGTTTGCCTGCACCACAAAAAATCCACTGAGGAGGGTAATCATCAGGTATTATGGATTTAATTTTGTTGAGCTGTCAAAATGGCAATTTGGTATTAATGTGTATGCTTGCATCTGTGTATATGTCCATCTGATAATGTCCATACTGTCAACTACAAAAACTTATCGCAAATTATTATGTATTGTGTTGTTACAAATTGGGTCAAGATAAAGCTCTAAAATTCAAACATGAGCATTAAACATTATAACATGTATTGTTTAACAAGACTTTATTTTTTAACATTTATAAAGCAGTGTAAAATAACTTGTCTCTAATGAGGTAGTGTATAGTTGGATGTGAGATATCTATGTACATGTTAAAGGTCATTGTCAAATTGGCTCTCCAATGTCTAACATGGGCATGAATGTTAACTTCATTTTTAGCCGGATTTTTTTCGAAAAAATCTCGGCTTATAGATTGATGTTGTCGGGCGGGCGGGGGGGGCGGGCGGGCGGGGTGGCGGCGTGCTCGAAAATGTTAAAGTTCTTATTTCATGGTATAACTTTGGTATGCTTGGACCTAGAGTCTTCAAACTTGACATGAAGGTTGGCCAGGATTAACAGATGACCACTGGTCATTTCAAGGTCATTCATTTGAAGGTCAAGGTCACTGTGACCTTCAATATAAAAAATGTTAAAGTTCTTATAACTTTGGTATGCTTGGACCTAGAGTCTTGAAACTTGACATGAAGGTTGGCCATAACTAGTTAGTAACCACTGGTCATTTCAAGGTCATTCATTTGAAGGTCAAGGTCACTGTGACCTTGAATGTAAAAATGTTAAAGTTCTTATTTCATGGTATAACTTTGGTATGCTTGGACCTAGAGTCTTCAAACTTGACATGAAGGTTGGCCAGGATTAACAGATGACCACTGGTCATTTCAAGGTCATTCATTTGAAGGTGAAGGTCACTGTGACCTTCAATATAAAAATGTTAAAGTTGTTATAACTTTGGTATGCTTGGACCTAGAGTCTTGAAACTTGACATGAAGGTTGGCCAGAACTAGTAAGTAACCACTGGACATTTCAAGGTCATTCATTTGAAGGTCAAGGTCACTGTGACCTTGAATGTAAAAATGTTAAAGTTGTTATAACTTTGGTATGCTTGGACCTAGAGTCTTGAAACTTGACATGAAGGTTGGCCAGAACTAGTAAGTAACCACTGGACATTTCAAGGTCATTCATTTGAAGGTCAAGGTCACTGTGACCTTGAATGTAAAAATGTTAAAGTTCTTATTTCATGTTATAACTTTGGTATGCTTGTACCTAGAGTCTTCAAACTTGAAATAAAGATTGGCCAGTACTAGAAGATGACCACTGGTCATTTCAATGTCATTCATTTGAAGGTCAAGGTCACTGTGACCTTCAATGTTAAAATGTTAAAATTGTTATAACTTTGGTATGCTTGGACCTAGAATCTCAAACTTGACGTAAAGGTATGCAAGCACACTTAGTTGGCACTGGTCATTTCAAGGTCATTCATTTCAATGTCATTCATTTGAAGGTCAAGGTCACTGTGAACTTAAATGTTAAAATGTTAAAATTGTTGTAACTTTGGTATGCTTGGACCTAGAATCTCAAACTTTGCTCATGCCTTGAAAAGTACTTACATTTCATTTTGACCTTTGAACAATATTTCAGTAATTTAAGTATTGCATTGACAAAAACACGAAAGGTACTTTCCTGTCATTTAAATCAAAAATCCGGCTTCAATGCGGTCATCTCCGACCGCGGAACTCTTGTTTTTTTCGAATTGGCAAAACACACCTGTGTTCAAAGCTCCATTGTCAAGGTCCCACTTAAATTTCAATGGTCAAATGAGAAACATGTATCTAGAAAATGTTTTAAAGAAGCAAATTTGATCAAAAAGATAAGGTTGGTAAAAGTTGTGCTTAAGTTATGTACTTAAGTCTTTTCTTGAAAATTGAGATGCATAAATTAAACTATATATTTAAAATCTGACAACAGTATTTTTTCTTCACATTAGAATGAATTGCTGTACAGGTATCAAACTACATATATCCAGTTATTCTGTTTGTTACTTGTTCTTGTTTATGAAAGGCAATTTGTAGATCAATTAAAAAAACACACTATTTCAGTTCCTTTCAAAATCTTCCCAAGTCTGTTCAGGAAGCAGTAGTTGAGCCAGCAATACTAGATGGTTTCAGGCACATGTTTGAGCCTACACAAGGCAGGAGCTCATTGAGTGATGCAGTTTTATCTTTGGAAGAGATGGTTCCACTAAGGCACAATGTTGACACCATATCAGCAATAACGGAAAACTTCCATCTTGGTATGACATGTTTGTAAACACATACCATTGTAAAAACATTTTCTGTTGTCATGTCAAGAATAATGTCATTTTCTGCCCAATCACAGTTAATTTGCATTTCTTATCAACAAGATGACCTATCTTGAACAGAGCTGGCATATTTTTTCAGAGATGGCAAATCAATTGCATGTATTGCCTTTTTTTTTCCGGAATTTATTATCTAATTTATCTCAGAGAATGAATTAACTAAGTGCTCTTTATTGTCAATAACGCACAAGTAAAACCAAAGTGAGATTTTGCCATTCCTTAGTATGTATTAATAACCACCTAAAAAAGGTTGCATGTTTTTCCACAATGTTATCTTAATGTAAATAGTCTTTATAATGCAATATGTCCCAGGTAGTGATATATACTCTGCCTTCAATTGCAGGTATTGATTGTGCAGGTGTGCTATGCCTAGAGATCCTTCACTATCTCACACAATTGGCTCAGACATTCTATCAAGTCTATAGGTAAGATATGAATACAACTATCTCACACAATTGGCTCAGACATTCTATCAAGTCTATAGGTAAGATGTGAATACAACTATCTCACACAATTGGCTCAGGCATTCTATCAAGTCTATAGGTAAGATGTGAATAAAACTATCTCACAAAATTGGCTCAGGCATTCTATCAAGTGTATAGGTAAGATGTGAATACAACTATCTCACAAAATTGGCTCAGGCATTCTATCAAGTGTATAGGTAAGATGTGAATACAACTATCTCACAAAATTGGCTCAGGCATTCTATCAAGTGTATAGGTAAGATGTGAATACAACTATCTCACAAAGTTGGCTCAGACATTCTATCAAGTCTATAGGTAAGATGTGAACTAAACTATCCTGAAATGACACAGCTGATGTTAAATATATTGTTTAAAAAATCAATTTAAGTTGAACAATTACAACTGTCATCTGCTTAGAATTTTGTACTTTTCTTGTAAATTTGATAATATCTTAATATCAAGAAAAGTATTACATTTTAATTGAACTGTGCTCTGCAAAAATGGGTTTTAATGCATGTGCGTAAAGTGTTGTACCAGACTAGCCTGTGCAGTCCGCACAGGCTAATCAGGGACGACACTCTCTGTCTAAACTTGATTTTCATAATGAAGACTCTTCCTTTTTACCAAAAGCTTACCTTGTGTGCGTTTGCACAAGCTAATCTTGGACGACACTTTGCCCACATGCATTTAACCCTCTTTACACAAAGCACAACTCCTATTAAAATGAAGTTTACCTGCCAGTTAGTTTTTCATTGACTATATGCTGTGATATTTATATCCAGGTCTACTTAGGTCAAAGCTTATCACGTAATGGTTTCATGATTATGTTCCATGTTATTGTTCTTACGAGACATGTCCTTGGAACCAATTAACCATAGCTTTTTTGAGAGACTCAAGACACTGTAAACCAATCCAAAACTTCAAAAGAACACTTTAATCTGCTTCATAGTCCCAGTTTATCACCCCTGGGCCAGAATGAGGTTATGCATCATTGCCTTGAGGCAGTCAAGCTGACCAATCGGATCTGCCAGAAGACTGCGGTCACCTTGGAAACCAGGATGAAAGAAGATGAGGCATTGTCACAGTTAAGGAACATAGCCAAACAATGTATCTCAACAGATATAAGCATTCTGAAAAGCGGTAAGCATGCACATAAAGCATGTGTTCATTCAACTCCTTATGGAAGGCACACTTTAGATCAAATGTGCTGGTGATATTCAATTTTTTTTCTCATTACAAAATGATGTAAGTTACTGTGAAACCATTATATATCGTCAGGCATTAATTTTCGTATATTTCGTCAGTCGACCGATTGACGAATTCAAGCTCCTAACGATCAATTATGTCCCATATTTGAACAACTTAAGACTGAATCGCCAGAGGCATGAGGCACTAAAATCCAACGTAATCCACGCATACATACTCCGTCTGTTACATAATAATGATACAATAATGGGGAAAAATTACTGATCACCTGCTAACAAAAGGCTAGTGCATTGACATGTGACAAACAGGCCCCACCTCCTGCAAGTGACTCTCAAGTGTCCTTCCTCTTTCCCCACTACGATTTTTCGCAACCGCAATATATTTCGGACAAACAAATCGGATATTGACTGAAGCCTTTTTTTCAAAGTGAGGAATTGGCGAATTTAAGTGCTGACGAAAACGTCATTTTTATAAAAATGACGAAATTTCGTGCTGGCGAAAATAAATGATTTCACAGTAATCAATTGTTGAGTTGTTTAACACATATTTAAATATTTTTTATGCACCCCTTCGAAGAAGAGGGGTAATATTGCTTTGCACATGTCGGTCAGTCTGTCGGTCAGTCTGTCGGTCCGTCCACCAGGTGGTTTCCGGATGATAACTCAAGAACGCATGGGCCTAGGATCATGAAACTTCATAGGTACATTGATCATGACTCGCAGATGACCCCTATCGATTTTGAGGTCAATAGGTCAAAGGTAAAGGTCACGGTGACCCGAAATAGTAAAATGGTTTCCGGATGATAACTCAAGAACGCTTAGGCCTAGGATCATGAAACTTGATAGGTAGATTGATCATGACTCGCAGATGACCCCTATTGATTTTCAGTTCACTAGGTCAAAGGTCAAGGTCACGGTGATCCGAAATAATAAAATGGTTTCCGGATGATTACTCAAGAACGCTTATGCCTAGGATCATGAAACTTCGTAGGTAGATTGATAATGGCTGGCAGATGACCCCTATTGATTTTCAGGTTACTAGGTCAAAGGTCAAGGTCACAGTGACCCGAAATAGTAAAATGGTATCCGGATGATAACTCAAGAACGCTTATGCCTAGGATCATGAAACTTAGTAGGTACATTGATCATGACTCGCAGATGACCCCTATTGATATTCAGGTCACTAGGTCCAAGGTCACGGTGACCCGTAATAGTAAAATGGTTTCCGGATGATAACTCAAGAACGCTTATGCCTAGGATCATGAAACTTGATGGGTAGATTGATCATGACTCGCAGTTGACCCCTATTGATTTTCAGGTCACTATATAAAAGGTCAAGGTCACGGTGACCTGAAATAGTAAAATGGTTTCCGGATGATAACTCAAGAATGCTAATGGCTACGATCATGAAACTTCATAGGTACATTGATCATGACTTGCAGATGACCCCTATTAATTTTTCTGGTCACTAGGTCAAAGGTCAATGTCATGGTGACCCGAAATAGTAAAATGGTTTCCGGATGATAACTCAAGAACGCTTATGCCTATGATCATGAAATTTCATAGGTACATTGATCATGACTCGCAGATGACCCCTATCGATTTTGAGGTCACTAGGTCAAAGGTCAAGTTCACAGTGACCCAAAATAGTAAAATGGTTTCCGGATGATAACTGAGGAACGCTTATTCCTAGGATCATGAAACTTGATAGGTAGATTGATCATGACTCGCAGATGACCCCTATTGATTTTCAGGTCACTAGGTCAAAGGTCACGGTGACCCGAAATAGTAAAATGGTTTCCGGATGATAACTCAAGAACGCTTATGGCTAGGATCATGAAACTTCATAGGTACATTGATCATGACTGGCAGATGACCCCTATTGATTTCCAGGTCACTAGGTCAAAGGTCAAGGTCACAGTGACAAAAAACTTATTTACACAATGGCTGTCACTACAACGGAGAGCCCATATGGGGGGCATGCATGTTTTAGAAACAGCCCTTGTTTCATATTACTTTACAGAATGATTGAATATGAAATGCTTTTCTAACTAGAACATAATTATAAGGTGTATTTTATTCAGATGGGTTCCTCATTGACTGTAAGACATCCAGTGCAATGAACATCTGCCTCATGCTAAACCATGCTGGGATGGAGGAAAAAGTGTTGGGACTGGTAATGTACAACCATTTTTCTTTTAGAGAGATAATTATTCATCTGGTTGGGTTTGTTGATGCCCCCTGAAATAAATGATTTTAAACATAAGAAGAGAAGAGAGTTTTTTGTCACCTTTTTGGGAATGGGGATGGGTCCCTTAGGAGTGGTAAAAATTGTGGCGTGTTGACCGAAACTTGGAAACTAGTGTTATTGTTGTTTGGCTAAATTTTCAAAATTGAAAGTGTTTTCAATATGATAATTACAAAGTTTTAACTTTTACAGCTAGATACGAGATACTTAATGTTGAGATACAATTTTTTTTTTTAATGTTCAATTGATAATTTTTAAGTCCTATTTGGGGAAAAATATATACTTTTTCCTTTTGGGAATGTGGCCAGTTACCAGCCCCGACTTTGAACGAAAAAAAATACTGGTGGAGTTGTCTCTTATGAGCATTCTTTTTATCCCCCTGGCAAAGGTGGAGGGATATAGAATTGGTGTGTATTCGTATCAATGATGAGAGGTGTCATTTACAAGGACCATAACTACATTTTCTTAAATTAGAGTTATTGTCCTTTGTTGTTTTTGTATTGAATGTGTAACTTTTTAGGGCTATTTCTCATACTTTATACGCTACAAGATTTCAATATAAAACTGCATAGGTGTATAGATATCAATGATTAGAATTGCAATGCATAAAAACAACTACCTTACAGTTAGGATTATACCATATATAAAGGCATTTGCACCCATCTAATAACTAAATTTATTTGGCAGAGATATCAATTTTAAAAAAATTGCTTGTTTTGAACAATGTCTATTGTCAGCGCACTTCAACAGACTGAATACTCAGATTTAATGCAATATAATCAGGATATCTAACCGTTTATTAAGGCCATGAATGTCTTACTCAAAGACCTAGCGGCAGGTTTTGCCAGCCTGGAAAATTATAAAAAATCAAGTAAAAACGTTAGTTATGCTGACAATTGCATAATTATTTTATTACCAGACTCACTTAATGACCTGTAAATGTTGAAACAAGCAGGATGGCCCTTTAACTTATTTGAAGACAAGATCTTTACAGCCCTTTTAGTTATATGTAGACAAGAAATTTACAGCCTTTTTAGTTATTTGTAGACAAGATCTTCACAGCCCTTTAAGATATTTGTAGACAAGATCTTTAAAGCCCTTTAAGATATTTTTAGACAAGAAATTCAGGGCCCTTTAAGTTATTGTAGACAAGATCTTCACGGCCCTTTTTGTTATATGTAGACGAGATCTTATTGGCCCTTTTAGTTATTTGTAGAAAAGATCTTCACGGACCTTTTAGTTATTCGTAGACAAGATGCTCATGGCCCTTTTAGTTATTTGTAGACAAGATCTTCACGGCCCTTTAAGTTGTTTGTTGACCAGATCTTCACAGCTCTTTTAGTTATTTGTAGACAAGATCTTCACAGAATGAGTTTATGTAGGAATATTTCACTTTAATATTTTCCTTTTTAGTTCTCTCACACTGTGTTCAGTCACATTCCTGTGCTCCGAGATACTGGTTCCCCACCCCCATCATGGCTGGATGGTGTCGGAATGGATCAGTTGGCACAGGGGGACTTGACCAGCACTAGCTACCTGTGCTTCATGTATGGCATGCTTGCTATGGTACCCATGGAAACCCTGCTCAGTCTGGTTGGCAACAGGGTATTCTTGATGGATTGCATGCTACCAGAGTTGTTTGATCTAAGTGAAAGGTAATTGAACCAGCAGATGAATTGCAATAATGTTTCCTTTATGTCTGCTGTCTAATTTGAAGTGCAGTGGATGCGATTGTTCTAGTATGTGCGGTCAGGGACCATTACATACTGTCCCTGTTACAATGAAAAAAACACACAAATATATAAAGAATGACAGGTTAGTGCTGATTCTCATTGAATAAATCAGGCAAGGCTGAACTTAATTTAACGGGCAGATTTGCTTAGATAAGTTGACTGGTTATTACATTATCATTATGATTATAACAGTTTGCAATGAAATATGGGCTTTTATGCCTCCGTTAGGGTGGCATATAGCAGTTGCAGGCTTTCTACTGGTCCCTACTTTTCCTACTTTTCCCTACTTGTCCCTACTTTTTTTTCTTAACCCTACTTTTCCCTACTTTAGTTCTTAACCCTACTTTTCCCTACTTTTTTTTTCTTAACCCTACTTTTCCCTACTTTTTTTTTCTTAACCCTACTTTTCCCTACTTTTTTTTTCTTAACCCTACTTTTCCCTACTTTTTTCAAAAATAGCCCTATTATCCCTACTTTTTCATTTTGCAAGTAAAATAAATAAAATGTAAAATGGAGGCTTACATGATTATACCCCCACAAACGAAGTTAAGGGGGTCTATAGGAGTGAACTTGTCGGTCGGTCTGTGTGTCGGTCCGTATTAAGTGTCTGCTCTCTAATTCAAGTAGTTTTCATCCGATCTTCACCAAACTTGGTCAGAAGTTGTATCTACATGATGTCTAGGCCAAGTTCGAACATGGGCCTTGCGGGGTCAAAAACTAGGTCACGGGGTATCTTAGTGCGTTTTAAACATTCAGCATGTTGTCCGCTCTCTAATTCAAGTAGTTTTCATTCGATCTTCACCAAACTTGGTCAGAAGTTGTATCTAGATGATCTTAAGGCCAAGTTCGAACATGGGCCTTGCCGGGTCAAAAACTAGGTCACGGGGTCACTTAGTGCATTTTAAACATTCAGCATGTTGTCCACTCTCTAATTCAAGTAGTTTTCATCCGATCTTCACCAAACTTGGTCAGAAGTTGTATCTAGACGATCTTAAGGCCAAGTTTGAACATGGGCCTTGCCGGGTCAAAAACTGGGTCACAGGGTCACTTAATGCGTTTTTTAACATTCAGCATGGTGTCCTCTTTCTTATTCAAGTAGTTTTTATCCAATCTTCACCAAAATTGGTCAGAAGTTTTATCTTGATTATGTCTAGGGCACGTTTGAATATGGGTCATGTCGGGTCAAGAACAATGTCACAGGGTCACTTAGTCCGTTTAAAACATCACAATGTTGTCTGCTCTCTTATTCAAGTTGTTTTCATCCAATCTTCACCAAACTTGGTCACAAGTTTTATCTAAATTATCTCTAGGACAAGTTTGAACATGGGCCATTCTGGGCCTAAAACTAGGTCATGGGGTCACTTAGTGCGTTTTTTAACATTCAGCATGGTGTCCGCTCTCTAATTCAAGTAGTTTACATCAGATCTTCACCAAACTTGGTCAGAAGTTTTATGGGGATGATCTTAAGGCCAAGTTAGAACATGGGCCTTTCTGAGTCAAAAACTAGGTCAAGGGGTCACTTAGTGCGTTTTAAAAATTGAGCTTTCATATTTTGCATACTTGTTTACCAACATGACCCCAACCTATAAACAAGAGCAGACAACTCTATCAAGCATCTTGTCATAATTATGGCCCCTTTTTCACTTAGAATATGCAGCAAATGTTAAAGTTTGCGTACTACCCCAAATATTTTCAATGTCCCTTGACATATTGCTTTCATATTTTGCATACTTGTTTACCATCGTGACCCCAACCTACAAACAAGAGCATACAACTGTATCAAGCATTTGACAGAATTATTGCCCCTTTTATACTTAGAATATGCATATTATTGATAAATCTATGTTAAACTTTGCGTACTACCCCAAATATTTCCTATATCCTTTGACATATTGCTTTTATATTTTGCATACTTGTTTACCAATATGACCCCAACCTATAAACAGGAACAGACAACTCTATCAAGCATTTTGTTATAATTATGGCCCCTTTACCACTTAGAATATGCAGCAAATGTTAAAGTTTGCGTACTACCCCAAATATGTCCCTTGACATATTGCTTTCATATTATTCATACTTGTTTACAATCATGACCCCAACCTATAAACAAAAGCATACAACTGTATCAAGCATTTTGACAGAATTATTGCCCCTTTTATACTTAGAATACCCGGTATGCATATTATTGATAAATCTATGTAAAACTTTGCGTACTACCCCAAATATTTCCTATATTCTTTTACATATTGCTTTTATATTTTGCATACTTGTTTAACAAAATGACCCCAACCTATAAACAAGAGCAGACCACTGTATCAAGCATTTTGACATAATTATGGCCCCTTTTACACTTAGATAATTGAACATTCTGCTTTAATTGCCATAACTTCTTTATTTATGATCACATTTTATTATTTCTTTGACAAAACAACACTTACCTGAATACCACAATGGATTCCACCCAAACAATACCCCACGCCCCTACCCAGAATCCCTTCCCCCCCATTTTTTTTTTAAACATCATCTAATAAATTACCCCACCCTGCATTATACCCCCTCTCACCCCCCCCCCCCCCCTACTCCCCCCTACCCCCCCCCCCCCCAAAAAAAAAATATTAAAAAAAATCCTTTATTTTTATTTTTGAAAGATCGTCTAATAAATGAGCACACCCCACATTATACCCCCTCGCACCCCCCCCCCACCACCCTCCCCAATTTTTTTTTTCCTTTTTTATTTTTGAAAGATCGTCTAATAAATTATTGAACAATTTCCCCATGATGGCTTACGTTATACTGTCAAGCACTCGAATAGTCCAGCGCGATATCCTCTGACAGCTCTTGTTATGAAAGTACAGGCATTTGACAGTTCTAAAGGGAAGTAATTAGTGAGATAATCTTAAAAAATCATTTGGCAGGCACACTAGGTCATTTTTTTACTAGGGAAGTAATATTTTTCCATTATCAGATTTTTTTAAGTAACCTTTTCAGATTTTTAGCTGATTTATGGTATGCAAGTCTAAATACATGCGCTACAGATTAAGTGTGAAATTCATTCCGGTTTATTGACTTTTGGTGAAAATATGGGCCTAGACCTTAAAGCCACATACCTTGAAATGAAAGTAAATATTTAAGTATAAATAAGAAACATATTTTATCTATGCCAGTTAGAATATATCTGGTGGTTTCAAAATAAGAAACATATTTTATCTATGCTAATAAGAATATATCTGGTGGTTGACAAGGTAGAAATCCATCTTTTTTGCGCTTTAAAACTGAACAATAATCGCGTTTGTTGAAATGGACGTATACTTATAGAAATCCTACTTTCGGTTTTAAAAGCGTCACCGTTTGAAAAATAATAAATTACTTGCTAACTAGGTGATAGATTTAATTGTATCTATGCCAATTAGAATATATCTGGTAGGAATCCGTCGTCTTTATTGCGCTTTAAAACTTAAAAATAAGCGTGTTTGTCAAAATGGACGTATACATATAGAAATCCTACAAAATAAAATAAAAAATTGCTAACTAGGCTATAGATTTAATGACAATTTTGCTTACTTTCAAATTACATCTATGAGTATTGATTAACATGTATTTTATTTCAAGATGTGTGGCTTTAAGAATTTTCAAAATAATAACTGTTTGCCGAAGGTTTTTTATGCAAATCTCTCATGTATTGATTTTTAGTATGTGAGTCTACCTATATGACCTACATATGAAGTGTGAAATTCTTTCTGGTCAATTGATGTTTTGCAAAGTTATGGTCCTTGGACTTAGAAATATTTTCTATATTAACAGTTTTTGAGGTTTTTTATGCAAAGCTTTTTTTTATATTGAGCTCATTATTGGTTTGTTAATCTATCTACATGCCTTACACTGAGTTACAGATGAAGTGTGAGCTTCGTTTTTTTTTTTGCTAATTTATTGGCCTTGATGTCCCCTCAGGTTTGCGCTCTGTGTGTCTGTCAATCTGTCTGTCAGTCCATCAGTCTGTCACACTTTTCTGGATCCTGCGATAACTAAAAGTTCTTCATATTAATTTTATTCATGAAACTTGAAACATGGATAGATGGCAATATGGACATTATGTACGTCATTTCATTTTGTTCCTACGTCAAAATTATGGTTGCTATGGCAACAAATTAAAAAATCTGACAATGGTGGAGCAGATAGGGGACAAATATTGCTTGCCAATAGTCTTGTTTACTCTAAAATAGCTGTTGTGGTACTCGAAAGTGCAGTAGGGGGCATTGTGTTTCACAAACGCGGCACTTGTTTGCTATGAATATTCATGTATGGAGACACTTTTGAAATGCAAAGTGATATTGGCATTTTCAAGGTTACTACTGTTATGTTGAAAATACTGTATTAATATTATTAGTTGAATATCCTATGTAGTGAATTTAATCTAAGGACATTTATTTGATATCGTATGTTGTATTTTTTCATGTTTTCTTTTTCCAATAGTAAGGTCACTGCACCAGTGGCCCAGATGATTATTTGGGAAATAGGGTTTTCACCCATTGATTTTGAAAAATAGGATGATTTCATTTTTGAAATAGGGTGAAATGAGATATAAAAATACATACCGTAAAATCATTGCCGCTTTACTTCTGTTGAAGCTGCACACTTGTATTTATTAAATAAAACTGTAAAATCATCGTTAACTTTTTAAAATGAACTGATGTTTCATAACATCTTTAATCGTTGACACTGTCCATAATATAAACTTGAAACTTTAAAAAATTATAACACAAATGATTCGACACTTATTGGCTTTTGCTCTCTTGGTTTGAAAACGTTAGTGATCGACTGATATTTTGGCGCAACAATCGCGGACGTCTTTCAACATCTCTTAGACATTTTATTTTGCATGGTAATAGAAGCTGAAAGTACAGACGCTTTACAAAGACATGCACAATGAACGACAGATTAAGTCATATTTAAAACACATGTATGTCGTCGTAAATAATTTGGTCAGATGCTTTATTTAACAATGAAATCTAGTCTGCAGAGCATTTGGATAACTTTGACTGTTTTCCTGCTCCGTCATCCAGGCGCTTGCTGAATGAAAGCGTTGCCACATTACGATAATAATTCCAAAGAGCAAATACCAAAAATGAGCAAAGCATTTTCGATCGAAGCTATTGTATCGTACGCATCAAATTTGACGAATTTGCATAAAAGTCAAATCGGTTGTGTTTTCAATACGCATGATATTGTCTTTCTTTGCGTTTTTAAACATTTTAATAGGGTGAAAGACACATATACGCAGCTTATCTGGGGCACTGCACCGCACTCTTAAGTGCAGTTTGATGTTTATATGAAGAAAAACCTTATGTGACTAATGACGGTTAAAAGAAAAGGTTCAATATAACCTTTGGTTTTAGATTGTGTGTACATTTTTATGCCCCCTTTTTGAAGAAAAGGTGGCATATAGTGATCGGACTGTCCGTCTGTCTGTCTGTCTGTCCATCTGTCTGTTTGTCCGTCTGTCTGTCTTTCCGTCACACTTTGCGTTTAGGTTTCGAAAAATGCTCATAACTTCTATGTCCCTTGAGATATAACCTTCATATTTGGTATGCATGTGTATATGGACAAGGCTTTTCCATACAGACAAAAAAATTTACCCCTGTGACCTTGACCTTGAACTTAGGGTCCGCGTTAAGGTTTCCAAATCTGCGTTTAGGTTTCGAAAAATGCTAATAACTTCTATGTCCTTTGAGATATAACCTTCATATTTGGTATGCATGTGTATATGGACAAGGCCTTTCCATACCCACAAAAATTTTCACCCCTGTGACCTTGACCTTGAACTTAGGGTCCGCGTTAAGGTTTCGAAATCTGCGTTTAGGTTTTGAAAAATGCTAATAACTTCTATGTCCCTTGAGATATAACCTTCATATTTGGTATGCATGTGTATACGGACAATGCGTTTCCATTTGCACACAAATTTTGACCCCTGTGACCTTGACCTTGAACTTAGGGTCTGCGTTTAGGTTTCGAAATCTGTGTTTAAGTTTCGAAAAAAGCTCATAACTTCTATCAAGCGTTTATAGGGGGCATAAGTCATCCTATGGTGACAGCTCTTGCTTTTTTTTTTCTTTTGTCTATTGGCTGTGTACATTGTATTTTGTTTCTTTTGTCTATTGGCTTTAGCCAATGGACTTTATAACCACAAATCAAAAAGAAGTCTCGTCGGTTAATTGTAAAAATGCAGTAAAAATGCACCGGTGTAGTTGGATGTTGGCAGAAGAAATATATAAGATAAATAAATTTTCTAATTCTTCAATTTTTTCACTTAGAAACTTTTTTTAAAGATTTTCTTCTGAGAATATTTCTATCAACATTTTTATTGAATTTTTCTTAGACCATTTTTAGTGAAAAAACTTTCTGAGAAAATAAAACAAATTTAGTTCGTAAAGCATACTGTAATTACCAAAAGCTTGGTAACATTTACTATGTGTTAACTATACAAACGAAGTAATCACATGATGGTCAAGATGGTGATGTCCATGCAGAGTCAGTTTTTTTTGGCTGTTCAATATCCTTTATCACTTGTATTATTTATTAAAATGTGGCTCGTTTTCCAGCAATATCAGCAAGAAAGTTTGTAGAGTTTATTTTGCGTTAATATTTTGCTCTTCAATCTTGACTTTACTTGCTGCAAAATTTCTTACCAAATGACCTAATTACAGCTTTGCTCAGAAAATTTTGCTGGGAGTAAAGTCGAAATATAAAGCGAACTTTAATACAAAATAGACATTAATCATCTTTGTACTGATAAGGCTCGAAATTGAGCTTCATTATAAGATTTAACAAAAACAATAAAGCTTATAACATGGCGAAAGTATCTGTCTCAGGACAGCATGGACATTGCCGTCTTTACTATCACTTGATTACCCCCTCTGTTATACATATTATGTTTCGCTTAAGGGGGGAAAAGTTTGGATGGCAAAAAAGCCAAACTGGTAGCGCATCCACTTACAGATCAAGTAGGCGGCTTTTTAAATACTGGCGACTTAATTTTGTTTTGTTTTTCAACTTCTAATCTTCTATAAAAATAAGTTTAGTCTATACAAAAAACATTAAAGATTTGTGAGGGATTGTATCTAACGACATGTAAAAAAAATGCTGAAATCTGTTTACAATTCCATTTAAAATGTGGATGAGAACAAGATTTTGATCATATAACTGTAGCTCCACAACATGTTTAACTGTAGCTCCACAACATGTTTTATATATGCCATAATTCAAATAAATACAATAAATATGTTCCTGACATTTTTTGCTAGCTTTTTGCATACTCAGACTCAGTTATGTTATGTGTTTTTAACAAAGTAAAACAAGAAAATAAATCTATATAACTTTGACCATAGCTTTCGAATGAAAAAGCCGTTCGGTCTCATGAATAGTAATGATGTAATGATAGCCTTAATTAAAACGGGCATTGAGACTTTTATTCAGTCAACTGTTCATTAAACATTTACTTCAGTAGAAACTTCCTTGTATCTTGCCAATAGACTTTAAACACCATTTGGGCATTCATTTACTAATGTAGGCATAGGGGTATGATAAAATCTTATCAACTCAATCAGGCTCAAGTAGGATTAATTGCGATCATTTGGCAGTACTGTGGTTAATGTTTCTTCTATAGAAAAAGCTGTTCTCTCCATTACAGGTGCTCAGATGTAGGCAGTAAACTACTGGCTGCCAAGTCCATCTGTCTTTTAACCCAAAGAGTCAGGTAAGCATTATTATATTTATTTCTATATCATGATACTCATAGGCTGTCAAAGAGTGTATAATTTCCCAACATTCCTGTAAGACTAGTGACAGCAAATCCTGCAATCGTGACCAGTCTTTGTCCGTCGTCCGTCCGTCTGTCTGTTAACATTTGTTCGTAAACACTCTAGAGGCCACATTTATTGTCCGATCTTCATGAAACTTGGTCAGAAGCTTTGTCCCAATGAAATCTCAGTAGAGTTCGAAGCTGGGTCATGCCGGGTCAAAAACTAGGTCACTAGGTCAAAAAAAAGAAAAAACTTGTAAACACTGTAGAACTCACATTTCATGCCCAATTTTCATGTAACTTTGTCTATATGTCTGTGTAAATGATATGTTGGTTGAGTTCAAAAGTGGTTCTGGTCCATTGTAAAACATGGCCGCAAGGGGGTGGGGCAGTTTTCATTATTTGGCTATAGAGAAACCTTGTAAACACTCTGGAAGTCACAATTTTTGCCCAATCATCATGAAAGCAAATCAAAACATTGGTTTTATTGATTTTTCGGACGAGTTCGAAAATGGTCCAGATCGGTGAAAGAACATCATCGCCAGTGGGCGGGGCATTTTTCTCTATGTATATAGTGAAAACATGTGAACACTCTAGAAGTCACATTTTTTGCCCAATTTTCATGAAATTTGGTCAGAACATTTGTTTCCTAGATACGAGAGTTGAGTTAGAAAATGGTTGCGGTCAGTTGAATGACATGGCTGCGGGTGGATATTCGTCTGCTTCGCTATTGCAAAAAATGACGTTTTTTCCCAAAAATCTGAACAAAATTTGCCCAAAAATGACCAAATTTTCCCAATATAGCCAATAAGTTTACAATGTCATTTTGCCTTAATTTCGTACGAGTGCCGATCGAGCTTGTCTAGTCGTCGCCGAACGACAACTGACTTAGATATTGTTCGCGAATGTAGCTGATTACGATTTAACGTTGCTATCCACACATCTCTCTCTATATTGCGGAGGATACCGACAATAGTCGATGTTTCCCGATTGTTAACGCCTGTTTCTACACACGTTCAAGATGGCGGCAAGCAGACGAGAAATTTGAAATGAGCAGTGAAAATGATAAATAACATTCAAATTAACTATGGATATCATATGGTTATTAGGGAATAATTTTATGCGTGTGTCATTTAACGCAAAATATGACGTTTGAGATAAAAAACAACATATATTTATTAGAAATCTTCACAGTGAATGTGCGGAAATCAGTGTTGGGATATCGGAGTAAGTCTACTCACAAAAATAAAGCATTTAAGATAAGTAGCGTTTGAAAAGGAAGAGACAAACATGATTTGATTGATATGTTATTGGATCTGTGTATAATCAGATTCATATGCATAATCTGCTTTATTATGTTTGTCAAGCTGTACAATTTGCTAAATTAGCATGGAACTGAGGATGTCAAGTGCAAGATATTGAAAGGTAAACAAATGAAATATATTATTTTAACTCTATTTAATGCATCATTAAATAGGAAGAACACTAAAGCGTGTTTGTTTATATTTGCAAATGTTTTCACCATTATATGATATTTATTTTTAAAAACATGCTGAATTAAATTCATACTCTTAAAGAGGTTATGATTAAATGGTATATTTAAGAATTTATAGATTATTGCAAGTTTAATATGCATGTGGAAGCATATTAACTAACTTGTATTCATGGTAAGAAGACATTAAAGCAACACTTCATAATATAAAAATGCTGTCAAACATGAACTTAGCAACTTTAATTCTGTTCTTATAATCATATTTATAATGTTTCCCAATTTCATGGTTTATCGCGCTATTTTTCCCAATATCATGGTTTATCGCGCTAATTTTCCCAATCCAAATGACAGAGGCTGTAACAAAAAAAGCAAACAAAATCACTGAATGGTCCTGATGGGTCAATAAACTTGGCTGCCAGGGGGTGGGGCAGTTTTCCTTATGTGACTATACAGAGAGAAACCTTGTGATCAAACACTATAGAAGTCACATTTTTTGCCTAATCATCATGAAACTTAGTCAATACATTTGGTTTTATTGATTTCTTGGACAAGTTGGAAAATGGCTCAGATCGGTGAAACACACTCTTTAGCTCACCTGATTGCTCAGGTGAGGTTTTAGGATTGGTCTTTGTCCACTGTCCGTCCAGTCCATATTTGGTTTGTAAACACTCTAGCATTCACATTTCTCAAGCATTCTTTATCAAAGTTGCTGAAAGATCTCAGTCAAGTTTGATGATGAGCAAAATCACATAATGAATGCCATAATTATTGCCCTTAGATTGTCCAAATTTTCATTATATTATACAAAATCCTTGTAAGCAAAGTTTGATGTTTGGGGGGTCAACTCAAAATATAGGTCACCATTTCAAATCTTACAAAAACAAAAACACTCCCTACGCCAGAGTTTTGGTTCAATAATGATGAAACTTGACCAGGATGTTTGTCTGGTCAATATCTAGGTCATGTTTGACATTAGGTAAAGATTGAATGAACTGACTCCTCTCAGGTGAGCGAACTAGGGCCATCTTGGCCCTCTTGTTGTAGAAAATCTCTGCTAACCCTTACATAATTATGTTATGGTTTTTAAATCAAAATATGTGCTGGCTATATATACATTCACAATGTTTGTCATATTAATTATTGTCTGTACCATTTAAAATATTTTAAAATGTCAAATTAATATTCTGCTTTCTCTGGATAAAGAATTACCGCTTATGAATGTTTAATCAAGAGATCAAAGCGCAAGGTCACAGGGACCACTTTGCTGCAATTTGGGGAAGGCATTCGTATATTTTTATCAAATTCTGTTTACAGAGAGCACCTTGAAGTGAGAGGTAGTTATGAGGACTGGCAGTCATGTTTCCATGGTAACAGTGTTGCTCTCCAGTCCTGCTTACAGTTTGTATTCACCGCCTGGGAGGATGCACTCGATGTAAGGATGTGCAAATGTTTTCTATGAATGAAAAGTTGTTAGAATCTTCAAACCGAATGTGGGCATTCCGCTAACTTAGCTCCAGAACAACATATTAGTCATATGTGTTGAGTCTAGAGCTTTATGACATGACTCATTTTCACTGCCTCATATTTGAATAGTTTTTATGCTCTCCCAAAAAAATTTGGGAGAAGCATATAGTCGCTGCTTCGTCTGTCCATCCGTGTATCTGTGTGTCCGTCCATGCACAATTTTGGTCCCGGCTATTTTTCAGCAACCAATGACTGGAATTCAATGAAACTTTATGGGAAGCTTCACTGCCAAGAGGAGATGTGCATATTATCAGCGGGTTCTGGTCGGATGATTTTGCACAGAGTTATGGCCCTTTGAAATTTTCCATTAACTGTACATATACTAGTAGTGCAATTCTTGACCAGGCTATTTCTCAGCAACTAATGACCAGAATTCAATGAAACTTTATGGGAAGCTTCACTACCAAGAGGAGATGTGCATATTGTCAGCGGGTTCTGGTTGAATGATTTTTCACAGAGTTATAGCCGTTTGAAATTTTCCATTAACTGTACATACATGTATACTGCAATTCTTGTCCGGGCTATTTCTCAGCAACTAATGACTGGAATTCAATGAAACTTTATGGGAAGCTTCACTACCAAGAGGAGATGTGCATATTATCAGCGGGTTCTGGTCGGATGATTTTTCACAGAGTTATGGCCGTTTGAAATTTTCCATTAACTGTACATATAGTGCAATTCTTGTCCAGGCTATTTCTCAGCAACTAATGACCAGAATTCAATGCAACTTTATGACAAGCTTCACTACCAAGAGGAGATGTGCAAATTATCAGAGGGTTCTGGTTGGATGATTTTTCACAGAGTTATGGCATTTTGAAATTTTCCATTAACTGTACATATAGTGCAATTCTTGTCCGGGCTATTTCTCAGCAACTAATGACCGGAATTCAATGAAACTTTATTGGAAACTTCACTACCAAGAGGAGATGTGCATATTATCAGCGGGTTCTGGTTGGATGATTTTTCACAGAGTTATGGCCCTTTGAAATTTTACATAAAAAATTATTTTCCCCAATTTACTGTGCCCTCAAGACGTTTCCTTTTATCTGAATATATAAGGCAATATTGTGACAAAAAAAAACTTTAGGGAGCATCACCTGTCTCCGACGGTTTCTTGTTTTGTTTAACTGCTCACTTAATAGTCTGAACTATACTACTCACTTGAAAGTCAGTGTCTATGAAATGTTTCAGTTGGGGTAGACAGGAAACATCTCCATATCACTGTTTCTATGACACTTATTTGACTGTAACTTTACAGGTCTTCAGTCATATTTTGTGAGGTCCCTAATGCAAGAGGAAATTCAGGTTTAAGTTTGCATGTACATATCTCTGTAAAAGCTAAGTTGAATTTCACATAGAGCTATGTTTTTGTGATTATCATGCAAGATAACTGACCAAGACCCTAAATTCAGGCTGGCAATTTTGCAGAATTATGCACCTCATTGTACTTAAAATATTCAAGTTAACCTTTGCTTGCAACAATGCCATATCACTATATCTATGGCAGATATTAAAATAAACTTAACATATGTGTTAATGGGTCTTTATTTACAGTGACGACCATTACATTGCCATTTACTTAACACCTTGAACCATTTAGCAGATTTTGCCCCTATTTCTAGGTGATATGCAGTCCTAACATTTTGTTTTATTTGGGATCATTTGGGTCAAGGTTAAGGTTATTGTTACTTAAACAAGATTAAAAACTTTCACACATTTACGTAAGTTAAGAAGGAGAAATCATTGCATCTTGCATGCAGGTCTTGTTGGGTCATTGTCATTATTAAGAAACAGAAAAATTGTTACCAGTAAATAACTTTGGTTCAGATGGAAATGTTTTGCTGTAATTGTGTGCGTAATAAGCTTATCTTAAGGCTTTGGTTTCAACGTTAATTTAATTGAACTAATTTGTTAAAAGATGAAAATCTAGTTTCTTGGCCTGATCTGATTTGAATTTATAAATGTTTAGCATAAGGTTTACATATACTACTGACTACTATAGACTTTTAACTTTGTTGCCATCATGTTAGAAATTTTACATCATGCTATAAAAGTAGAAGAACTGCCAAATGCTCTGTCCTGGGACTGCTTTTGTTTGAGGTCAAGCTGGATCAGGATAAGAAAAAGTACTTTTTGTTAGCAAAAAAATGCTGATTATCATATATTTAAGAAATTTATATTGCTTTATTATTGTGTTTTTTTGGCCAATGAGCAATCCTTTAACACATATTCTGGTATATGTTTTCAGGCTGTTCGTTTTGTTGTGAGGGATATCTTCCAATCTGTAGTGTCTCTGCACCTCTGGTATCTCCAGTCTCAAGGTTTGCATTTTTTAAATTCAACATTTAAAATTTTGACTTCAAACAGAGCAAAAATGGCACATCATACATGTTCCCCTCATTTTAAAATGGCAATGTTTTTAGAGATTAAAAAAAGGTGTTATGAAGCATCATTTTGGTAGATAATTTGTTTGGCAGTCTTAATGTTATGTTGTAGTTTTTAATACAATTTATGGTCATTTGATATTGAATACAATTTATGGCCCTTTGATATTAAATAAATCAGTTGACCTTCATTACATACATCCATGCATGCACACCATTCATCATTGATAAAACACTTACTTTCAGATATTAATGTACCAGTCCTTACCACCCAAAAATTGCCTCAATAATCTTAAGGCTTTTAATCAATAAAGCTGAATTAAACAGGTGTTAACTTATCAAGTTTTTCAAATAAGAGCCACAAAAAATTGATAACTCATACATATGGTGTCAGCAGTAACATGTAATATTTCATGCAGGTCAATGTACACAGGATGATGAATTCTTGCACAATCTCTGCCTGACCATCCTTCATGATGTCAGCTGGTCATGCAAAGGCAAATATGGCACCCTGTCTGTTCTGGTCAGACATCTTGGAAGTGCGAGGATGTTGGCGTGGGATTCTGGGATAGCCATGCATGTCATGCAGCAAATGCAAGAACATACTCTGGCATGTTATGTAAGTAAGCCTGGGTTCATAGCATGTTTATTGTGCAAAATTATGTTGATTTCAGTTAGACATGCAGGAATATTTGCACAAATCATGAAGCTTTTGAAAAGCTCTGTATTTTAGTTTTCTTATGCCACTTGATTTACTTTCAAATGTGTTCAGTTGTAACACTTAAGACTGTACATAGTAATTACCAGTATGAGCGAAACAAAATAGAAAATACACTCATTTTTAATATTTATCTTAAAAAAAATAGTGAATTAAATTCACTTGCATAAACTTGTGAATTATATGTTTGTCACCAATCAAGATTAGAGTTGAAGCCAGCTTTGTGTTTTTCAGGCCAGTGAGCTCTATGAGTGCTTGTTCAGATGTCACATGGCTGAGCTGGACCAATCAGAATCTAGCAAGGTCACATGGTTCACCCAGTGGGTGGTTCCAGTATTGGAGACGCTCTGCCAAAAATCAAATCTTCAGAAAAAGCACACTATTGAGGTATTTTAGACTTATATCATTTCCATGTAAAATGTTATTTTTTATGCCCCCGGTAGGGTGGCATATAGCAGTTGAACTGTCCGTCAGTCCGTCTGTCTGTCTGTCAGTCTGTGTGTCCTTCTGGAAACTTTAACATTGGCCATAACCTTTGCAATATTGAAGATAGCAAGTTGATATGTGGCATGCATGTGTATCTCATGGAGCTGCACATTTTTATTGGTGAAAGGTCAAGGTCATCTTTCAAGGTCAAAGGTCAAAAGAAATATCAAAGTGGCGCAGTAGGGGTAATTGTGTTTCTGACAAACACATCTCTTGTTTATAGATGTGATTGAAAACTAAACATTCACATTGTGTATCTTTAATTTTCTTTGTTTTAACTTCAATATGATATAATTTATATTTGTCATAATTTTTGTTGTTGTAATATAAATAATCATCATTAAGGTGGTTTTTTTTGTTGGCTGTGGCATCCACTTTTGTTTATTTTTAATATTAGTTAGACTTTATATATGATATTTATGGATAGATATATACAAATCCATATGTTAATTGATATTATTCAAGGGGAAGTGTAGTACTCAATAACTTTTACTCTGCATCAGATACTCTTGGGCTGTTTGTTTATGTTTTGTGTATACTGTGTCCAGGGCATAGCTCTCAAGGCCATAACATTGATTAAATGAATGGAGCATGATTTTGCATTGTAGATCTTAGTGTGGAGAAGTGAAGTGCTCATGAAACATAACACTGCATTAACTACTTAGAGGTCTTTATTCTTAATTTTAATTCATGCAATAATTTATCTGCAAATTTCAGTATGTGTTACCGCGGCTACTGAAGTGTGGGGAGAATACTCTACACAGGATCATATCACACCTCACCCAGCTGGTAAACTCTGCAGACAAGCAAACCAGTTCTGGTGAGTGAAGCATGATAGTAGAAGACAACTATGAACAAGTTTTAATTCACATAATCACATTTTTGATGTTTTAATTTCCAACACTTCATACAGAAAATGTCATCTACTTTCTTTGGTTAGTTGGGCTTTTGCCATTCCCAGCAGTATTTCAGTCATTTTGCAGCGGTCAGTTCACAAACTAATTTTTTTCTAGAAAAGTTATGGCCAAAGAAAGGATTTCATGACCAATCCATATGCAAGTGATGTGACTGGACTGGGGATCAAACCTGTGAACCTAGATAACTCTGCTAACCGGCCTCTTAAATAATCATGTGAAAGAAAGTCTTACTGACCCTAAATTAATGTTATCATGTGTAAATCAAATTATAAAACCAAAAAAAAATCTTTTAAATGTTCATTTCTGTTAGTGGGTTATCATGATGTTCTATACAGGCATGTACATGTACATCTGCGTAAAATGACGTTAATAGAATAGCCTTTGCAGTCTGCACAGGCTTATCAGGGGCAAGGCTTTACGCCTTGACTGGATTTTTGTAGAATGGAGACCTGAAACAAATGCTTCCATAAAAACGATAAGTGCTGTCCCTGATTAGTCCAATGCCTACTGCACAAGCTTATCTGGCTCAACATATACACACATGCCTTAAGCCCTTCAGTGCTGGAACCGAATTTTGAAGGCCTTTGCAAACAGTTTGGATCCAGATGAGATGCCACAGAACGTGGCGTCTCATCAGGATCCAAACTGTTTGCTATTCTGATAGTATTCTTTGAAAAAAATCGAAGAAAATGCTAATTTTAAAAATTCAGCAGACAACATTTTAGCAGACGACAAATTTCCCAGCATGCAAAGGGTTAAGCCCTGTTTTCACAGAGCGTGGCTGACATACTTGTAAAAACTGCTAAGGATGTATTTATTTTTCTCATATCAGTCATTGTAGTATCCTAGCCTTTGTAGCATTTTCAACAATTTGTAGATTTGATTTCCCAACTTTTATAGCCTAAATTGTTCTATTTCAGAGACCCAGTTGGGTGCCCTGATATTGTGCCTGCGGCGGGCCCGAGCCCTTGGGATGTTAAAGAAGGGGGGCTCCAGTATGGCAGTTGCTTTGATGCCAAGGCAACAGAATGCCATAAAAAAGCACACTGAAATCACATCAACCAATATGGAGGGACCTGGTACCTTAGATCTCCAGACTGATGAAACAGTGGAAGCAATTAGCAATGAAACTGAAAGTTGTTGCAATGTTGATGCTTTTAAAAGTGTCAGTCAAAAAGAAAATGCAATGATTTCTGAGATTGAAAGTGATAATTCCAAAGGTGACTGTGAGGTGTGGTATGGTTTGGTGACTGTGCAAATGTTAAAGGATGCACTGGTATGCAGGGATGAGCAAGTGAGGCTGGACACATTCGCTCTGTTGTGTGAGAACCAGAAGACCTCTGAGGTGGTTGTGATGTCAGAGTTGAGGCTCATTAGGAGTTTCATACCAGACAATTTTAACAACCAGAACCCCGCCTTCCGTCAACAGTTTGTAGCACTGTTGAAGAAGGTAGCCTTGGCTTTCACATTGTAAATGCTTGAATCTGTACATTAGTTGTCATTTTGAATAATATTGTTCTATATAGTTAAGTAAGACAAAGGCAACTTTTTCTTGTTCTTTTTTTATCAATAAACTTTTCATGCAATTGCAAACATAAAACATTGAAGAATTTAATTTTTTAATGTTTTTTCATTTACTGAATTGTAAGATGCAAAGCTTAGCTGTGCATGCCTTTTTCAATGTTATATGACAATCTATTCACAAAGTTTTCAAACCTTGACAGTTCTTGACTACAAAGCATTCATGTCTGAATTCAGTTGCTGTTACGCTTGAAAGAGAGTGGTGGGGCGTTGTACAGACAGAAGAACAAGAACAGTGAGACTGGTATGAAAAGCTATCAGGTATATATGTCTTCACTTTTTTCACTTATTGAGTTTAATGATATGATGTAATAAGTATCTTATTGATATTATTTCTGTGCAACAGAATAATTTGAATGATCTTGGAAAGAGTTGTAATGAATGCTTTTATATAATATCAAAGTGTTTGAAATGTTTCAAGTGACTGTTGTTTAAAGTCAATACAGTCATTTATTAATACAATCTTGATCATCTTGAATGTTTATACGTAAACAAAAGTTTAACACATGCTACAGAAGCAAGACAGAAATTATAGCACAATGTTATTTATTCATTATTTTTATAATTCTTTTATTTCATCCTTTAATGTCACAAATATGGATACATTTGAACCAGGGCCCCAGACAATTATTTGGAAAAAGGGTTTTCAACCATTGATTTTGAAAAATAGGGTGATTTTATCCTTGAAATAGGGTGAAATGAGATATAAAAATGCATAACGTAAAATCATTGCCGCTTTACTTCTGTTGAAGCTGCACACATTGTATTGATTCAATAAATTTGTAAACTATCATCATTAACTTTAATAAAATGATGTTTCATAACATCTTTAATTCTTGAAACTGTCCATAATATAAACTTTAAACATAAAAAAGATAACACGAATGATTCGGCACTTATTGGCTTTTGCTTTCTTGGTTGGAAAACGTTTGCGATCAACTGATATTTTGGCGCAACAATTGCGGACGTCTTTCTACCTCTCTTAGACTTTTTATTTTGCATCGTAATAGAAGCTGAAAGTACAGACGCTTTACAAAGACATGCACTATGAACGACAGATTCAGTCAGATTTAAACGCATGTATGTTGTCGTAAATAATTTGGTCAGATGTTTTTTAACAATGAAATCTAGTTCGCAGAGCGTTTTGATAACTTTGACTGTTTTCCTCGTCCGTCATCCAGACGCTTGCTGAATAAAAGCGTCGCCCCATTACGATAATAATTCCAAAGAGAAAATACCGAAAATGAGCAAAGCATTTTCGATCGTAGCTATTGTATCATATGCATCAATTTTGACGAATTTGCGTAACACTCAAATCAGTTGCGTTTTCAATACACATTATATTGTATTTCTTTGCGTTTTGATTAATTTTAATAGGATGAAAGACGCAGATAGGCAGCTTATCTGGGGCACTGATTTGAACATTCCTTTTTTAACAAGTTCAAAAGATGTGGCCAACCGAATGTACAAGAACATAGTATCACATTGTCAGATTGTGTGGCACAATGCAAAAGTACTTGACATACCAGAAGCAAAACAATTGAGTGAAAAACAAGCAAAAAAGAATAAATAGAAGTGGCCACTGCCTTATAGTGACCAAACCTTATAGTAGCCAATTTAATTGATAGAATTTCAATGGGTTTTTTGTTTACTTTTTTATGGGTTATATATTTTATTTTATCACCATTTTGCTAACATACACTGTAACTCCAATATAACGCGGATGACAGGGTCCAAGCCATTCGACAGTGTTATAAACGGACAGCGTTAATTTTTTTTAGCTCATTTATTGCAGGGGGCTATAAAAACAGGTATAGTATAGTCTATAATATAGGTCCTGTTTATTGCCATGCTTTTTTTCATTCGCCAAAACATGCATATAAACCGAATCTTTTCAACAACAGTATACATATCGGTTTTCGAATGTGCACATTTATTCAATAATCCAATAAAATTACAACATCACTTACAAAAAAATAATCTTAAACATTTATGACGATAAATATGTTTATGAATTTCATAAACACAAGCATATCATGTATACACCATTTTTTCAGAAGTGTAAAGATTACAGTGCATTATAGGGCGGAGCTTTCATTGGGCGAGTGAATTTAAATTTAGATTCAATGCATTGTATCTATGTTAAAAAAAGAACATATTTGTGTTGATTCCTATATTATTCCTATGAGCAATCTTGGTGTATGTCAGGATTTCCTTGCCTGGCTGTCAAGGGCAATGTTGGACAGTCTGTATCCTGGGGCATCGTTTGCCCAGAGGTCCACCTGTCTGTCAGGGCTGGGGCTTCTACTGGACCTGTATGGACCACTCACGGACATTAGTAAGACCTAAATGAAAATGTGTTTTTGGTTATCTGAAAACCTACCCATAGACAGTTCTTTCCAATAAACTCATTTCTGTTTTTAGCTCACCTGAGCGATAGCTCGAGGTGAGCTATTGTGATCACTCAGCGTCCGGCGTCCGTCCGTCCGTCTGTAAACAATTTGTAAACATCTTCTTCTACTAAACCATTGAGCTAATTTCAACTAAATTTCATGTGGAGCCTCCCTAGGTCATGGGAAAAAAGAATTGTTAAAAATAATTTGATCGCATAACCAAGATGGCCGCCATGACCATATATGGTAAAAACCTTAAAAAATCTTCTTGTCAGAAACCGCTCATCAGATTTTCAAAAAATTTCACAGGGATGACCTTTGAGGGCTCCCCTGAAAAAGTTGTTCAAAGAAATTTGATTCGTCAAAAAACATGGCCGCAGGAGCTCGTTGAACTTTGCATGTTTATTCGTTTTTACCTATTTTGTGAAAACTTTCAAAAATCTTCCACATTTTTTGTCCGATCCTTTCCAAATTTGCACAGTGTCTTTATATCAATGAGGACACGAACCCTACAAAAAATAAGCATTATTGGTCCATGAAGTACAGAATTACCTCCCCTTGAATTGAGAAAATGGTGTTTATGCAATAAAGTACAATATTTTTCATCCAATTCTTTCCAAACTTGTAAGGATTTAGCATGGTTCAAACAAGGGAAACAACTACGGTTTATGCATGTTCTTTTATTACAGATTTGCCTCCCTTTAATTCATTCAAAATCTCATTTTACAGCAGAGATTCCAAATCTGACCTGTAAATGAGCCCCATATTTACTGCCGGTGCTATGTTACCTTTTCCCATTTGATCATTCTTAAGTATTGGTCTTGTAATGCTGCTACTGCTACTGCTTACTACTACTACTACTACTACTACTACTACTACTACTACTACTACTACTACTACTACTACTACTACTACTACTACTACTACTACTACTTCTACTACTACTACCACTACTACTACTACTACTACTACTACTACTACTACTACTACTACTACTACTACTACTACTACTAGTACTACTACTTCTAGTACTACTACTAGTACTACTACCACCACCACCACCACCACCACCACGTCTACTATTACTACTTCTACTACTACTGCCACTACTACTACTACTTTTACCACTACTACTACTACTACTACTACCACTACTACTACTACTACTACTACTACTACTACTACTACTTCTACTACTACTTCTACTACTACTACTACTTCTGCTACTACTACTACTACTACTACTACTACTACTACAACTACTATTACTACTACTACTACTACTACTACTACTACTACTACTACTACTACTACTACTACTACTACTACTACTACTACTACACCACCACCACCACCATTCACAGTGACAAAAAACGTATTCACACAATGGCTGCTACTACAACTTATAGCCCATATAGGGGGCATGCATGTTTTACAAACAGCCCTTGTTTCTATGGGATTTTAACCAAAACTGTTCATGTTTATCTCCGACACATATTTTTAGGTCACCTGTCATGAAGTGACACGGTGAGCTTATGTGATCGTGTGATGTCCGGCGTCCGTTGTGCGTGCCTGCGTGTGTCCGTGCGTCCGTCCGTCAACAATTTGTTTGTGTAGACAGTAGAGGTCACAGTTTGCATCCTGATGAAATTTGGTCAAAATGTTTATCTTGATGAAATCCGGTTTGGGATTGTATTTGGGTCATCTGGGGTCAAAAACAAGGTCACTAGGTCAAATAATAGAACAACCTTCTGTAGACAATAGAGGTCACAGTTTTCATCCAATCTTTATGAAATTTGGTCAGAATGTTTATCTTGATGAAATCTGGGTTGGGATTCTATTTGGGTCATCTGGGGTCAAAAACTAGGTCACTAGGTCAAATCATAGAAAAACCTTGTGTAGACATTAGAGATCACAGTTTTCATCCAACCTTTATGAAATTTGGTCAGAATTCTTGATGAAATCTGGGTGGGATTGTATTTGGGTCATCTGGGGTAAAAATCTAGGTCAAATAAATAGAAAAACCTTGTGTTGACAATAGAGGTCACAGTTTCCATCCAATATTTATGAACTGTGGTCAGAATGTTTATCTTGATGAAATCTGGATTGGGATTGTATTTGGGTCATCTAGAGTCAGGAACTAGGTCACTAGGTCAAATCATAGAAAAACATGTGTAGACAATAGAGGTCATAGTTTTCATCTGATCTTAATGAGTCAGGTGAGCGATTCAGGGCCATCATGGCCCTCTTGTCTTTTTTTATTCTTTTCTTTTTTTACAATTTGTTTATGTTTAATGGAAACAATATATAATTGATACATTTGAGTGAACTAGATTCACAAAAGTAATTGATTACATTGTATTTTAGAAAATCCTAAAAGCTTAATTTTTCCTGACCATCATAGTTTTATACAATATATTGGTGGACATAAAATTGTGTGGTGATATTAAGTCTGAAGTTATTCCATTTCATACAATTTTCTTTATCCAATATTGTTTCACCACTGTCAGCAATATCATCATTTAAGAGTCTAGTATAAGTAAACAAAGCTTATTGGAGCTACATGCTGCATTAAACTTTTTTGACAGAACAACCAAGCGAGCATTATATATTACTGTAAAGAAGGTCAAGTTTTTTTAACAGAAAAAAAGAGCATACATTATTGATTTCTTAAAAATGGAAGGGATACCAAAAAATAATTGGAGTAAACTTCATGCTGCACTTAACTGTTCTGACAAAATTACAAAGAGGGCAAACGATACTAGTAACAAAGAGCATTTATTATGGATATGAGAGTTTCAGAAAGTGTAACTTGACATGGAAGGTGGTACCTTCCTAAGGATTGGGTTAAGATTGGGGGGGGGAGGGATGTTGGGTTGTGGCGGTCGACTAGTCTTGGACTTTTCTGAGGAAGCTGAATGCAAGGTACAAGAAACAGGCTATAAGGTGAAGGTCAAGGTAACAATTTGTGGTCAAATGTCATATAAAAAAAACGTTTTTCTTTTTGTGGGATCTTTGCCTAAAATACTTAATTGATAGGCATTTCTGTATGAAAATAACACCTATGATAATAAAAAATAAGGTAATAAAATTCTTGCTTTTTACAGAAGAACCCTCCACCCCAGAGCTGTTCCTGCTGAACGACATCATAGTTGAGTGTGACCTGTACACTTTACTGCACTGCCTCACTGACTCATTTGAGGACAACAAGAGGGAGGCTGCTAGGGTATTGATTGCTCTCACCGGAAAACCTGCATTACAGCAGCTCATGGTAGGGTACAATATGAACACATTCTTTGGATTGAAATGTAATAATATTCTGTGTGTTTGCAGTCTGTAATATATTTGTATTTTTGGGACTATTCATAGGCATTAATATATGAGGTTCTTTTCCTAATGTCCATCAATTTTCTATTTTTATGCCCCCGGTAGGGTTGCATATAGCAGTTGAACTGTCCGTCAGTCTGTGCGGCCGTCCAAAAACTTTAACATTGCCCATAACTTGTGCAATATTGAAGATGGAAACTTCATATTTGGCATGCATGTGTATCTCATGGAGCTGCACATTTCGAGTGGTGAAAGGTCGTCCTTCAAGGTTAAAGGTCAAATATATGGATTCAAAGCAGCACAGTAGGCGGCATTGTGTTTCTGACAAACACATCTCTTGTTATTGGCTTGTAATGGAATATATATTCAATTTTACATTTCAGGCACCATGCTGCATTAAAAATATTTTTGTCAAAACATCGGAATCTACAGTATTGGTCAATAGAACTAGTATAGATCTATAATTCATGCCATTCCGACCTTTGCAGGGGAATACAAGATACCGGCAACATTTGTATGGAAAAAATTGTGAAAACAGTCAGGAAAATGCAATATTTGATTCGGGTGTAATTGTATTCCAAAAACGTTTGTAATAAATAGACATGTTTTGAGCTGTTCTAAATCATAACTCAAACTTCTCCCAGAATTAAAGTAGGTAGAAGATACCATAATATTTAGCCGGATTTTTTTCGAAAAAATCTCGGCTTATAGATTGATGTTGTCGGGCGGGCGGGGGGGGCGGGCGGGCGGGGTGGCAGCGTGCTCGAAAATGTTAAAGTTCTTATTTCATGGTATAACTTTGGTATGCTTGGACCTAGAGTCTTCAAACTTGACATGAAGGTTGGCCAGGATTAACAGATGACCACTGGTCATTTCAAGGTCATTCATTTGAAGGTCAAGGTCACTGTGACCTTCAATATAAAAAATGTTAAAGTTCTTATAACTTTGGTATGCTTGGACCTAGAGTCTTGAAACTTGACATGAAGGTTGGCCATAACTAGTTAGTAACCACTGGTCATTTCAAGGTCATTCATTTGAAGGTCAAGGTCACTGTGACCTTGAATGTAAAAGTGTTAAAGTTCTTATTTCATGGTATAACTTTGGTATGCTTGGACCTAGAGTCTTCAAACTTGACATGAAGGTTGGCCAGGATTAACAGATGACCACTGGTCATTTCAAGGTCATTCATTTGAAGGTGAAGGTCACTGTGACCTTCAATATAAAAATGTTAAAGTTGTTATAACTTTGGTATGCTTGGACCTAGAGTCTTGAAACTTGACATGAAGGTTGGCCAGAACTAGTAAGTAACCACTGGACATTTCAAGGTCATTCATTTGAAGGTCAAGGTCACTGTGACCTTGAATGTAAAAATGTTAAAGTTGTTATAACTTTGGTATGCTTGGACCTAGAGTCTTGAAACTTGACATGAAGGTTGGCCAGAACTAGTAAGTAACCACTGGACATTTCAAGGTCATTCATTTGAAGGTCAAGGTCACTGTGACCTTGAATGTAAAAATGTTAAAGTTCTTATTTCATGTTATAACTTTGGTATGCTTGTACCTAGAGTCTTCAAACTTGAAATAAAGATTGGCCAGTACTAGAAGATGACCACTGGTCATTTCAATGTCATTCATTTGAAGGTCAAGGTCACTGTGACCTTCAATGTTAAAATGTTAAAATTGTTATAACTTTGGTATGCTTGGACCTAGAATCTCAAACTTGACGTAAAGGTTTGCAAGCACACTTAGATGACCACTGGTCATTTCAAGGTCATTCATTTCAATGTCATTCATTTGAAGGTCAAGGTCACTGTGAACTTAAATGTTAAAATGTTAAAATTGTTGTAACTTTGGTATGCTTGGACCTAGAATCTCAAACTTTGCTCATGCCTTGAAAAGTACTTACATTTCATTTTGACCTTTGAACAATATTTCAGTAATTTAAGTATTGCATTGACAAAAACACGAAAGGTACTTTCCTGTCATTTAAATAAAAAATCCGGCTTCAATGCGGTCATCTCCGACCGCGGAACTCTTGTTGTGTATAAGCAATCTAGATGTATATTATGTATGACAGGAATAGTCTACCTTAAATATGATCAGGGTTACAATTTTGTAAATTGAAGCCAATAACTCCTGTTGCAACTCTATTGTTTCAGACCAGTAACCTACTCTCACAGCTGTTCAGGATAGCCCTTGACCTCTCTCAGAGCACGCGACCCCAGGACAGCACCACCGCCACCTATCTCTTCCAAGTGTTCACACGTCAGCCCCATTCAATGGACATTCTCATACAACACATACACAACCTTCAACAATCCCAGGCTGCAAACTCAACAAAAGACCCAACAGAAAGAGTTGAAAACAATGAAACTATAAGGGATGAAAATGTTACTCAAGGGGGTGAACTCTTCCAGCATGCTCTGTCTTCTGGTAAGCTTGATGGGAGTTACCTTCTCTTGGTTATTTTCATGGCTAGCCTGGGGGAGCAGTACATGGTAGCAAGGACCAGTCTGGCAGTGGCTGCAGCCAACAAGCCTCTCTACCCAACACTGATGTGTATCAGATACTGTCTGGACAGGATTAACTTCAGGTAAACCTTGACTTTATGATGGAAATGGATCGACAAGATGACAATGTTTGGACTTAATGTGTTTGGAAATGGTTGCAAAAAATACTTATAAATATACAGTCAAAAGTGGTAGTCAGAGTTCAGTTGTAGGCTTGGTTCAAAATCCTATTAGGTCACATATTTATGCCATTTTGGTTTCATTATAAGCTTACTAATTTAATAAATGTGTATATCTTTTTTCACCCTAACCAAAGAGCTCATGTACTCTTCTTATAACCTATATATGAGTTTGTATAATATATCTCTACAGTTGTATAGGCTCTGAAGAGTTCCCCAGTTGGAGAAAGCTTCTGTCCCACTTCCTGGTCTTGTGTCTCAACATTTCCACTGTGGTCTCCCCTGTTGTGTGTAACTCTTCACCTGAAGGCAATGTGGAGGCTATATCAGGTAAAATGAAGTTACCATAGTGAATAATAAGTTATGCATGTATCCCCATTTAAGAAGTACCTAGCAAACAAAGGGATGTTTCCAATGTCTGAAAAGCTTAAACAGGCTTACATTTGTTGGTTGGCAATTGTCAAATTTCAGTTGCAAAACACAGTCAATTATCAATGTTAAGAATCAATACCATTGAAAATACAGGAAACGAATGAATAATGACTTTAATTTCTTTAATAATTCCAGTAAGACCTTTGGGACAGACATCAATATTTTATATTACATAATATTAAAAAGTTTTCCTTCTTTTGGACATAAACGGTTTGAGATTACAAACTTTGGCTGTAGTTTTATTATGCAAAAGATGAATATGTCACCACATCAAATCTCGTAAACTTATACACAGTGAACCATACCAAAATGATTTTTATAAAAACTAGCATTTTAAAGCATAGAAATTTCCTTCAATGTCTTGTAAAAACTTTTATACAGGGACAATTTTTTCACCACTGGTGTTTCAGATGCTCTCCTTCATTTTGGAGCATCTTGTTTGGTTTTTAAAACCAAATTGAAACTTTTTGTCTTATAACTTACCGCACTGTCCAATATGTCTAGGCGAAGCAGCTGGTGAAATGGACGGAGTTTACATGACTGATCCTCCTATGCATAACAGCGATCATGACACTGACGGCAGACAGGCAAGACACACAGTCGACGCAGCCAGTATCTCTCGCAGCCATGAGATGGTCAGTCACATGCCGGAGTACCTGATAGTCTGCTGCTGGCGGACCATCAAGGAGATCTCACTGACCCTTGGTCAGCTGACCAGCTCACTGGCCACACTAGACAGTCTTATGGAGGCTTTGCTGGACCCAACACAGGTAAATAAAGAACCTTCAGGGACGCAAACCACAGTCCTAGGATGAAGGGATTTTTCAACAATATTTTTGTTGTAAGGGTAACTTTCAATTATTTAATACTACAACATTCCAACTTAAAGTCCTTCTTTTGAAAATTGACTACAGTAGACTCTGCCAATACCGGACTCTCTGAATACCGGAACTCTCCCGATTCCGGACGGTCGGGCTAGTCCCGTATTTTCTCCTTCTATTTCTTTGTTAAAAAATGTTGAATAAACCGAACTCTCTGAAAACCGGAAACCGGACGGGTATCTCCGTAAATTTGGTCATTTTTAACGTAAAATACATTGAGTATACCGGACGGTCTAAATTCTCAAGATGCCCGAGGCGTGAAAATAACAATACCTAGTCAGCCCAGCGAGTGCAGTGTCACACATTTTTGCTCGCGCAATTATCGATAATCGGATTAAACATACCATAAAGGTGTCAAGTCGTTACCGTGCTATGGGATTCCGATTAAGTAATGTAAAACAAACTGTGAATGTCTATAATAGACGTGCGGTAACACCAAAAAGTGATTGACTCGACTTTTTCGTGAAATCGTAAACTTCAAGAATTAGTAGGTTTTGAGATTATAAATATCTTAAAAAATAATTATGACGCTGTTTTTACTTGTGTGCATGTTTTATGAAATGTGGTACATGTATGTATTGAATAATAAATCGTGTATCTACACCAACATATTTGTGTCGTCACTCGCCTATATGACATATGCCACGTACGTACATGTATAAAGCACCACGCTCACTTTGGGATAAATCAAAACAAGAATGCAGTTAACATCATCAGTACCTGCGTTCAGTTATCACATGGTACATGTTAATGTATATGGTTTGTTTTATTTTTATGTGATTCTGTACACACTGCATACCATGTATATTTCGGCAATATGCATACTCTTGATAAACCGGAACTCTCTAAATACCGGACGATCAGGCCGGTCCCGAGACCGTCCGGTTTACAGAGAGTCTACTGTATACATATAAAATGATGAAATGGGATTACATTGGTTGAAAAACGTGGTCACCATGCAGGGGACAGTGCATTTTAGCTATTCTGAGAACATTGTGCTCATGGTGAGCTTTTGTGATTGCCTTATGTGCATTGTGCCGCGAGCGGCTTCAACATGTTTTGTTAACACTCTAGAGGCCACATAAATTGTCCAGTCTTCATGAAATTTTGTCAGAAGAATTTTCCCTATGATATCTTCGATGATTTTGCCAATGGTTGGGGTTGTTTGAAAAACATGGCCGTCAGGGGGCAGGGCATTTATTCTAAAATGGCTTTAGGAAAACCTTGTTAACACTCAAGAGACCACATATATTGCCTGATCATCATGAAACTTGGTCTATAGGTTTGTTCCAATGATATCTTGGATACGTTTGAAAATGGTTCCGATTGCTTGACAAACATTGCCGCCAAGTGGCATTTTTCCTTATATGGCTTTATATGGCTATTGTAAAACATGGTAACCAGGGGTCAGGGAATTTTTCCTGTTTTGGCTATAGAAAGAACTTTTCAATACTCTAAAGTCGCATATATACTGTAAAACCATTAAATTTCATGTGGTACGAATTTTCGTGGATTTCGTTGTTCTGCTGAACTACGAATTCAAGTACCAACGATTATTTATACATTTTTAATCCGAAATTGGTCTTTTCCGAATGTCATTGCCGTCATTCTTTATTGTTTTCGGTTATCTGAGATATTTGATTGAGATATGCTAGGTAATACAATATGTTGTTTTCTTGTTAAGTGTTTGGATAATAATACTTTTTAAATCAAGCACGGAATTTAAACTGTACATCAAGGAGTGACGTCGTCAAATTAGCAGTTTGCAGATTTATCACATATGTCAATTAGTGCTAATTAAAGTTAAAAGAGACATAACAGTTTTCACACCTGTATTTCGGGGACCTTATTACTCAATTGTTACTACTAGGGAACCGATAGAGCAGAAAATTGCAAATATTGTCAAAACAACATTGATGGCAATTAGCGAGCGGGCACCCACACGATCGCGGCTTATTCGCTCTTATCGACAATTATCGGCAAAACTTTCATGCTTCAGTGCACATTAATCACAAGCCTTGCTGTCAACACACATTAGCAGATTATTTTTCGTTATTACTCTGGTTGTTTTAAGAAAAGTTTAATGATTATGACTGTCAATCTTCCCCAAAAAATTGAAATCCACGAAATTACGTGTCAACGAATTTTGGTTTTTTTTTATTAAACCGCGAAATTTCATACCGACGAATTTCTATACGTTTACAGTAGTCCAATCTTCATGAAACTTAGTCACAACATTTGTTTTAATGATATCTTGGATGAGTTTTAAAATGTTTCTGTTCTATTGAAATACTGGTTGCCAGGGGGAAGAGCATTTTTTTCTTATTTGGCTATATTAAAACTTTGTTAACACTCTAGAGGCAACATTTATTGTCCTATCATCATAAAACTTGGGTCAGAAGATTTTTTTAAATACCTTGGACAAGTTTGTAAGTGGTTCCAGTTGCTTGAAATACATGGCCACCAGGGGGTCAGGGCATTTTTCCTTATATGGCTTAACTAAAACCTTGTTTTACAAAAACACTAGAGGCCACATATATTGTGTGATCTTCATGAAACGTGGTCAGAAGATTTGTCAAAATGATATCTTGAATGAGTGTGAAAATGATTTTGGTTGGTTTGAAAACATGGCAACCAGGGGGCGGGGCATTTTTCGTTATATGGCTATTTTAAAAAAAATCACACTCTTAAAGTCTCTATAATGCTCAAAATCAACGAAAATCTCGTAAAGTATTTTCTAAAATAAAGTTTACACCTAAGCAATCAGTGTTCTTATTAGCAATATCATCAATTTCAACGCTAGATGTGGTATGATAACATAGATTTTTGTAGATACAAAATGATGGCTTTTATTTATTTGTGACACAATTAATTCCATTTTAATTTCTCGCGAATATATCTATTCATACGACACACAAACACTCAAATGGTACCATGTAAGTGTGCGTGTGTCGTATGAAAAGATATAGATGGTGGATATTAAAATGCAATTAAATATGCAAAACAATAATAAAAACGATCACTTTGTACCTACAAACATCTATTTTACCAGACCACATCTGGCGTTGAAATTTCGGCAATTGCCATAAGGAACACTGATTTTTATTTGTTTAACTTTATTTTACCAAATATTGTACGAAATTTTCGTTGATTTTGAGTAGTATTGGGGCTTTAAAGTCACATTTCTTTGCCAATTTTCATTTAACATAGTCAGAGCATTTGTTCTAATGATATTTTGGATGAGTTTGAAAATGGTTCTGGTCTGTTCAAAACCATGGCCAACAGGGGGTTGGGTATTTATGCTTATATCTCTATAGTATAACCTTGTTAGCAATCTTAAAGTTACATTGATAGTTAACTATTTATGAAACTTGGTCGGGACATTTGTTCTCCTGATATCTTGGGCTGCACAGAACAGGTTAGGTCCTTTGTATCTCAGGTGAGCGACTTTGGGCCTTTCAAGCCCTCTTGTTCCTTATATTGCAATAGTAAAACTTTGTTAACACCAATCATTACAAACCTTGGTTAGAAGATTTGTCCCAATGATATCTTGGATGAGTTTGAAAATGGTTTTGGTTGCTAATGCTTGAAAACATGGCCACCAGGGGGGCTGGGCATTTCGCCTTATATGGCTTGCTATGGTTATTATAAAACCTTGTAAACAATCTAGAGGTCACATTTATTGTCCAATCTTCATGAAACTTGATCTGTAGGTTTGTCCTAATGATATCTTGAATAAGATAAAAAATATTTTGGTTGCATGAAAAACATAGCAACCAGGAGGCGGGGTATTTTTTCATAAAAGGTTCCTTTTGAGTAATATTTTCCAACACTGCTATTCACATTGTATTATAATAATCCACTGTAAATACACACTGCTGTTAACATTAAAAAGACTGCAGACATTAGTATCCTTGGCCTGAATGACGCAATCAAGTGAATTCGTCAGCTGATTAGAAAAATAACGTATTGCTTACAGTTTCGCAAAAGAGCAAGCTCTTTAGCAAGCTCGTGATTAGAGTGTCTGGTTAACAAGCAGCAGACCCTAGTTCAATCCCTTATTGGAACCAGGATTTTTTTTACTCTTTATCTAAATGAATTTGAAAGAAACGCTGCATTGAATGAATGACTTATGGCTTTTATTTATATACTGTATATATTTATTTGAAAAGTAAACATTCATTTCATGTATAGATCCAAATTTAAAAACAAATGAATGAGGAGTGAAAGCAAACAAAGTAGTCCCCATATACAGGTGTTGAATAAAGCCAGTTGTTGAACATACCTTTAGTTTATTTAATGGGGGGGGGGGGGTGATCCCTTCTATAAAATATTTAGCTGTAGGATTAAATACTTTGTTTATGATAAGGGTTGATTCAGTAATTATATGTAAAATGTTCACATTTTTGTAGGTGATACTGATTGGGGATTATTTTACCCAGCTTTTGCTTGAGTCCAAACACAGAGGGGCCTTTGAGCTGGCCTATGCTGGTTTTGTCAAGGTCACTGAGGTTCTTTGGAGGTTAGTTAACAAAGATTCTTCTTTTAATGATCTTTAACCAGGTTTTCCGAAGGAAAAAACTGGTTATTAGATTGGCGAATGCGGGCTGGCTGGCGGGCGGGCGGAACAAGCTTGTCCGGGCCATAACTTTGTCGTTCATTGTGAGATTTTAAAATCATTTGGCACATTTGTTAACCATCATTAGACAGTGTGTCGCGCGAAAAAAATTACGTCAATATCTCCAAGGTCAAGGTCACACTTTGAGTTCAAAGGTAAAAAATAGCCATAAATGAGCTTGTCTGGGCTATAACTATGTCATTCATTATGAGATTTTAAAATCATTTGGCACATTTGTTCACCATCATGGGACGGTGTGGCGCACGAAAGAATCACGTCAATATCTCCAATGTCAAGGTCGCCACAACTAAAAAAAGATTTATTTTAAAACAAACTTACAAAGGGGGTTAATTTTGTTTGTTCATTTCAAGTTCAGTTTGAGTTGTCTCCCTTTATCAGATTTTTTTTTCACAATGAAAACCTGGTTTTGTGACAATTTTGTCCCTTGTTTGCTTTTATATTTGCATTCCAAAAACGAAATGTCAGATTTTAACTCTCATGTTCTGTTTAGTGTTTTACAAAGATAAAATGGTTTATTAATATATATGATTTGGGCAAATTGAGAAAGAATCACTTTTTTATGAGCTTTTGTGGTACATTTGCCAAAGGCACCTTTTATAATGAGTATAATAATCCATTTCTGCTATTTTAAGATATTTGATTATGGAAATTGAGATATCTTATTTTAAGTTCCACATTAAGTAAATCAATTTTTTAATCAATTATTGAGTCCTTTAACTGTTATAATGAGCCTTTTTTTTGTAAACTGGGATTCATGCATGTACTTTAAATGTCGTCCCAGATTAGCCCGTGCTGTCAGCTGTGTGGACTTTTTATGCCCCCCTTCGAAGAAGAGGGGGTATATTGCTTTGCACATGTCGGTCGGTCTGTCGGTCCGTCCACCAGGTGGTTTCCGGATGATAACTCAAGAACGCTTGGGCCTAGGATCAGGAAACTTCATAGGTACTTGAGCATGACTCGCAGATGACCCCTACTGATTTTGAGGTCACTAGGTCAAAGGTCAAGGTCACGGTGACCCGAAATAGTAAAATGGTTTTTGGATGATAACTCAAGAATGCATACGTGGCCAACAGGGCGAACTCTGAACAATATAACTGAAGCAACTGGTCTGTAATCCTAAATCTATAATTATCAGTCCAATGAAACATCATCATTTGAGTAAAATAAAGTGGATCAGTAAAAATATTATCAGAATATGAAATTTTTTGTATATTTTGTATATTAAATATTGTGTTAATGGTAAATATTGTGTTAATGTTTAATTTTGTTGATTAATATAAATATAAGCAGGACAGGGGAGGTAATACACTATTATATCTTTCTTATATACAGGGAAAACAAATGCAATAAGTTTAAATTTCATGTTTAGTAAATAGAGGATATTTGTTCATGTCGGTGTGAGATCATTTGTTATTTTTTATGATCACATTTTATTATTACTTTGATAAAACAACACTGACCTGAATACCACAATGGATTCCACCCAAACAATACCCCACACCCCTACCAGAATCCCTTCCCCCCCCCCCCCCCAACCTCACCCCCCCAATTTTTTTTAAACATCTAATAAATTACCCACCCCACATTATACCCCCCTCTCACTCCCCCTACCCCCCACCCCCCCCATTTTTTTTAAACATCTAATAAATAACCCCACCCCACATTATACCCCCCTCTCACCCCCCTACCTCCCACCCCCCCCAAAAAAATATTTTTTTTAAACATCTAATTAATTACCACACCCCACATTATACCCCCCTCTCACCCGACCCCCCTACCCCCCCCCCCCCAATTTTTTTTTAAACATCTCATAAATAACCACACCTCACATTATACCCCCTCTCAACCCCCACCCCTCCCCCACCCACCCCCCCCCAATTTTTTTTTTAAACATCTTATAAATTACCACACCCCACATTATACCCCCCTCTTACTCCCCCCACCCCCCTCATTTTTAGCTCATCTATTTTTTGAAAAAAAATTATGAGCTATTGTCATCACCTTGGCGTCGGCGTCGGCGTTGGCGTTGGCGTCGGCGTCCGGTTAAGTTTTGCGTTTAGGTCCACTTTTCTCAGAAAGTATCAATGCTATTGCATTCAAACTTGGTACACTTACTTACTATCATGAGGGGACTAGGCAGGCAAAGTTAGATAACTCTGGCGTGCATTTTGACAGAATTATGTGCCCTTTTTATACTTAAAAAATTGAAAATTTTGGTTAAGTTTTGCGTTTAGTTCCACTTTTCTCAGTAAGTATCAATGCTATTGCATTCAAACTTGGTACACTTACTTACTATCATGAGGGGACTGGGCAGGCAAAGTTAGATAACTCTGGCATGCATTTTGACAGAATTATGTGCCCTTTTTATACTTAGAAAATTGACAATTTTGGTTAAGTTTTGTGTTTAGGTCCATTTTATTCCTTAAGCATCAAAGCTATTGCTTTCATACTTGCAACACTTACTAACTATCATAAGGGGACTGTGCAGGCAAAGTAATGTAACTCTGACTGGCATTTTGACAGAATTATGTGCCCTTTTTATACTTAGAAAATTGAAAATTTGATTAAGTTTTGTGTTTAGGTCCACTTTATTCCTACAGTATCAAAGCTATTGCTTTCATACTTGCAAGATTTATGAACTATCATAAGGGGACGGTGCAGGCAAAGTTATGTAACTCTGACTGGCATTTGGACGGAATTATGGGCCCTTTATACTTAGAAAATTGAAAATTTGGTTAAGATTTATGTTTTGGTCACTTTACCCCTAAAGTATCATAGATATTGCTTTCATACTTGGAACACTCACAAACTATCATAAGGGTACAGTAAAAGGACAAGTTGCATAACTCTGGTTGTCATTGTTACGGAATTATGGCCCTTTTTTGACTTAGTAACTTTTAATATATGGTTAAATTTTGTGTTTCGATCCACTCGAAGTATCAAGGCTATTGCTTTCAAACTTCAAATACTTACATGCTATCATGAGGTTACTGTACCTGGCAACTTGAATTTTACTTTGACCTTTGAATGACCTTGACTCTCAAGGTCAAATTATTAAATTTTGCTAAAATTGCCATAACTTCTTTATTTATGATTAGATTTGATTGATACTTTGATGAAACTACTCTTACCTGACATACCACAATAGACTTCACCCAAACCATCCCCCGTGCCCTCCCCCCCCTCCCCCCTCCCCCCCCCCCCCCCTAATTTTTTTTTTTTTTTTTTTTTTTTATAAGATCATCTCACAAATGACCACCACACCCTCACACTATACCCCCACCCCACCCCCCCACCCCCCCCCCCCCCCAAATTTTTTTTTTGATTTTTTTTTTTTTTTTTTTTTTTTTTTTTTTAAGATCATCTCACAAATTATCACCACACCCTCACACTATACCCCCCCCCCCCGATTTTTTTATTATTATTTTTTTTTTTCGCTTTTTGGAAGATAATGTAATAAATGTCCACAACCCCACACTATACACCCCTCTTCACTCCACTCCTCCCTCCTTTGTGATTGAAAATGAGAGTCCCTTCACCTTTAAAAAGAAAATAGATGAGCGGGTCTGCACCCGCAAGGCGGTGCTCTGTGTTTTTAAACATCTAATAAATTACCACACCCCACATTATAACCCCCTCTCACCCCCCTGCAACCCCCCCTTCCCCCCCCAATTTTTTTTAATTTATTTTTGAAATTTATTACTCCCCCCTACCCCCCCCCCACATTTTTTTTAACATCTAATAAATTACCACACCCCACATTATACCCCCCTCTCACCCCCCACCCCCCCCCCAATTTTTTTTAAAACATCTTATAAATTACCACACCCCACATTATAACCCCCCCTCTTACTCCCCCCTACCCCCCCACCCCCCCCACAATTTTTTTAAACATCTTATAAATTACCACACCCCACATTATAACCCCCCTCTTACTCCCCCCTACACCCCCCACCCCCCCCCCCACACATTTTTTTTAAACATCTAATAATTACCACACCCCACATTATACCCCCCTCTCACCCCCCCCCCCCCCCCCACTGCACCCCCCCTCCCCCCTACCCACCCCCCCCCCCCCAAAAAAAAAATATTTTTGAAAGATCATCTAATAGATGTCTTACGTTATACTGTCAAGCACTCGGAATAGTCGAGCGCGCTGTCCTCTGACAGCACTTGTTAGGTCACAAGGTCAAATGTCAAGGTCACAGTGACTCGAAATAGTAAAATGGTTTCCCGATGATAACTCTAGAATGCTTATGCCTAGAATCATGAAACTTCATAGGTACATTGATCATGACTGGCAGATGACCCCTCTTGATTTTCTGGTCACTAAGTCAAAGGTCAAGGTCACAGTGACTCAAAATAGTATAATGGTTTCCGGATCATAACTTACATTAGGTCAAAGGTCAAGGTCACAGTGACAAAAAACGTATTCACACAATGGCTGACACTTCAACTGACAGCCCATATGGGGGGCATGCATGTTTTACAAACAGCCCTTGTTTATGCATGTTTTACAAACAGCCCTTGTTTAATCCAGTGTTGGCAGATAAATGCTGCAAAGCAGACTGCATAGGCTTATCATTGACAACATTTTATGCAAGGGAGTTAAGCCAAGTTTTCCCAGAACAGGGCCCTAATGACTTCAGTTTTGATTCTCTTTCTCCCTAGGAGTGGTATTCCTACCCTGCACCAGCTTCCCCGAGCCTGGCTGTGTAGCGTACTAAAGGATATCAAGTCAGGTGACCCAGGCTCACGACTCTGTGCCACACGTAGGAGTGCAGGGGTGCCATTCTATGTGCAGGTAAGCTGTTGTATGCAGGCTGGAATGTTATGGTTGCAAATTATCGAGCAAAAACATTATTGCATTTATGAAAATATATGTCAGTGGCATTGTCTGACTCTGAAGTTATGAAATGCCACTATCGTAAATTTACGTTTTAAGACCCATGGCCTTTACACTAATTTGTGTTGCGATATGCATAATATGATGGCAAAACAATGTTGAATTATGTAATATTAAAAAGCTAATATAGCTACAAAAAACTTCCTTTAGCTTAGAAATTGAAGTACCATATTGGTACTTTTTGAAAAAGTCATTCTGAATTTTTGTTTTTAACAAAACTTGGAAAACATTCCTCAATTTGTTTCAAACATTTAGTCGCCCTGGTTTTATCAAGTACATGTAAATATGTTAATGCTAACACAGTCTTAAGGCATGATTTTGTGATCATTTGAGACATACTTATTGTGTTTTGTAGGCCCTGGTGACCACTGAACCCACTTCTACAGGGAGGCAATGCTTTAAGCAGACAATGCAAGAGTTACTGGCCTTGGCATTGGATGAGTCAACTGTCACTCTGGAAATGTGCATTGGAAAGGTATGGCTTATTTAGAAGAAAATAGGACAGTTAGCAAATGAGTTCAATTTAATTCTTTTAATGTGTCTTAATTATGTATTATTTGTTACTTATTTTCTATGAGTTATGTCCTTAAAAGAGCTAATGAGCAGTTCACTTTACGTAAGGCGTACATATTTTAACAAGTTATATAAAATGTGTTTTAGTTGCAATAATATGAGCCTTGTTCTGAGAAAACTGGGCATGATGCATGTGCGTTAAGTGTCATACCACATTAGCCTGTGCAGTTCACACAGGCTAATCAGGGACGACACTTTCCACCTACATTGGATTTTTGCTAAGATGAGACTTCATTTAAACGAAAAATGTCATAAAAGCGGAAAGTGTTGTCCCTGATTAGCAGTCTGCACAACACTTTACGCACATGCATTATGCCCAGTTTTCTCAGAACACAACTCATATGTTTTAAACAATAGCTCTTACTTTCTTTATTTGATTCACTGTTCCAGTATGACACATGTCCACACAAAACTTAATGCAGATTAACAAATCTGACAATATCTCTTAAAATTTATCAAAATACATGTATATTACATTAAAAAGTTTTTTGGCAAGTAAATCACAGGATATGATACTCTGTCATTCATTATCCCTTCCTATCAGGTTCATGCCCTGAACATTCTGCGTGCCCTGTACAAGGACTCGAGACTTAAAGACGATGTTGCCCCATACGTTGCTGATGGCCTCAAGGTGGCAATACTTGGCTTCAAGTCTCCACTCTGGACAGTGAGTGGGTCAGGACATGACCAATATAATATAATGGCTTTGGACTAGATTGTTTAGCTCAGTTATTCACCTGAGTTTTATTTAATCTAATCAACCAGTCGGCATCCATTAATTTGTAATGCTGTTTTTATGGTAAACATGCAACATATCCCAATTACTGTTTCTACTTTGGGTATTCAATGGATATTTCACACATGTTTTCAGGGGTCTTTATTTGAGGTCACTGACCAAGCTGCAATTTAGCAGAATTATGACTCTTTGTATGAAGAAATTTCTGGTTATCATGCATCTACTCAATAACTCTATATATGTGAAATATCTTGATAAGGATCTTAATTGACATTCACTAACCAAGACCTTTAATTTTGACAAGCCAATAAGCATGATCATGCCACTTCTTTTCTGAGAAGTCAGTAATTCAGAATCAGTATTCATGTTTGACAGTTTTCAGCAAGTATAATATGAACTGTTTGGTCCTCATTGTCCCCTACCGGTTTCACCGGAGGGGACTTATGGTTTGGGCCCTGTGTGTCTGTCTGTCTGTCAGTCCATCACACTTTTCTGGATCCTGCGATAACTTTAAAAGTTCTTCATATATTTTTTCATGAAAATTGAAACATGGATAGATGGCAATATGGACATTATGATCGTCATTTCATTTTGTTCCTACGTCAAAAATTCTAAACAAATTAAAAAAACCAATAAAAAAAAATCTGACAATGGTGGAGCCGGTAAGGGACATATATTGCTTGGCAATAGTCTTATCATGTATTTATTTTGATGTCTGTAAACCAGCATGACAGTGATATTTCATGTAGGTGCGTAATTCTGCCACTTTGCTGATGACGGCTATGATGACTCGGGTGTTTGGAGTGAAGAGGAGCAAAGACGAGTCCACTTTATCCAGGAAAAATTGGTAACAAAACAAGCAAATTTGTTTCATGCAAAAAATTGCAGTATTGCAAATAAAGTCTGAGTAAAAAATAAATAAACATGTTGATATGTGTAAAGTGTGGCCTTAACTTAATAAATTAGGCATGTCAATAGAAACATTTATTTAGATATTGTTAAATCTTTTCCATTTATGTGCATTCAGGTGTTATGGTTGATACATCCTTGTATGGCAGTCGGTCATATTCTTAATTTAAAGATATTTAACGAATATATGTGATCATGTGATTTAAAATATATTTTCTTTTATTTAGTTCGTTCCAAATAGCAGCTACTCTTATCATTTTAAACATTCAATATTCATCAGCCAGACTGGTCGTACATTCTTCTACAACTATCCGAGCCTCTACCAATTCCTGCTCGATGAAATTGCCATGGCGACAGAAGACATTACTGATCAGCTGCACCCTGGACTGTTTCCCATTTTGATGGTGCTTGGTAGACTTTTCCCGTCTGCCATGGAGGGAACTGACACCAGTCTAAACCTCGGGGCTTTCATTCCCTTTGTGATAAGGTACACAAACAAACACAAAATTTCTAAATATGTAGGAAACTATTATATTAATGTAGTAAACGATTAAAGTGTAAAGAGTTTTAATTAATATAATTATAACTTAAATAAACATTTTACTAGATTTGTTTTTATTAACTTATTGTTTTTCAACCTTTAACTTACAAAGCAATTGATGTGCTAACATGATACCAGTGTAAAGTACACAGATTAAGAATTAAGTCTCATAAAATGTCCTTCAGGTCCAAGTACCTGTGTCTGTGAAATTGTAAAAAAAATCTTATAGGAACTATTTTCTCCATCAGGTGCAATGCAAGTCCTGTACTTAAGACACGAGAGATGGCTTCTAAAGCTCTTCAGCCATTGGTTGACAAGGATCATGTGACCAGTGTTATCAGTGACCTACTGGCCCTCTTACCATGTTCTCCATGTGATATTTTCAAACAGAACCAGATTCATGGGACCCTTCTTCAGGTACTATTTTCCATACGCTTTTCATATTTGTTTTCATAGCCAGACAAACAAAATAATTTTGTGTTGTTGTGCAAAGGTCTCAATCACATTTATGATCAGGGTATACGTGTTGATGTTTATCTAACTTTTTTATTAGCATATCTGAGCAAATATTTCATATTTTGTCTTTCATTGGATGTCCATGGTGTGTCTTCATTTACCTGGTGAACCCTATAGAGGGCATATTTATTTCCTTATCTATATGAAATGGTTGGACCAGTTGTTCTTATGATAACTCGGCTGAAAATATAACTGGGTGGAATTGGTAAAAATAGGTCACAAGGTCAGAATAAAGAAAAACCTTGTCAACAATCAAGAAGTCATAATTTTGTCTGATATTCCTTAACTTTTTAAAACTTTTTACCTTATTATGAAAATCATTCTGGTTTGTTAAAAAAAACATGTAGTCAGGAGCCAGAGAAATTTTCTATATATAGCTATAACAACTCCATGTGAACATTCTTGAAGTAACAAAATATCAATTGTATTGAAATAATTAAATCCGAAATCACAAAGATATTAACCAGCGTGTGAATAATGTTTTGTGACGTGATAAAGGGAAATTAAGCCTTTCAAAACACTTCAGCAGGAGTTTAAACTTTGTCTTGTCCTATACCGCTATGTGATTAAAATGCAAATTTAGTAGCCCCTCTGTATTTACATCGCAGTTGAATCAGATAATGCGGACAGTGCCAATGCTGACACCGTCTATAAAGTCCAGTGTTGAGGACCTCATCCAAGGATGGTGGTCTCACAGAATGCACATGATCATCTCAAGGTAGGGCTGTAAAATCTCTACGAAAATGGCTTTGAAATAACTGCCACATTACCAAAGAATTGTGGAATAATGCAATTGAAGGCTTGATTGAATATTCTCAGATTTTATATTAAGCTGTTTTTGCTTTGAAAACTTTAGTTTGCTTTGCACAGAAAGAGCAAAGATATGTGTTTGTTGAAAACAAGCTTGTTTTTTGTGTGTTCTATTTCAATTCTTCTAATAGAATCATAGACATTTGTATCATATGTACTTTTTGTTCCACAAAGTGTGTATATTCTTCTGAAGCAAAAACAATATTAAGTATGTATTTTCCATTCCTTTACATTGTCACGCTTTCAAATTTCTTTTACATTTAGAAATAATGTTAAATACTGCAAAAAAAAATTCATTGTTGGCATGTTTTTTTTAAATGACTATTTTGTAAATGTTAAAATTAGTGGATTTCTGAATGAGGCAACAAAAACAAATCTTGGGAATGTGTGTCAATAATTTTCCAATTTGCAGGGCCATAGATAACAAGCGTACTTGCGTTATTACACAATTAAAATAACCAAAAACGTAATTGAATTCAAAATAAAGCATACAAAAACGCAAATACAAATTTAATAACATTATTTCCGTAAAAAACCGTGCGTCACGAAACGCAATTCTTACAAACACCGGGCGTATTTTTTAGACTGGTTATTTTCCGTACAAAAATGTACCGCATAGTTTATAGGGGGCACACTACAGTTTTTCACAAATCGGCTACTGGCTGCCGGGGTGGGGGCACTGTCCGTCCTCACTGCTGACACCTTTACACTTGAAATCATACAAAACATATCTTCAGTATTGTTGGGGTATGTCTTCCAAAAAATACATGGACAGCCATGGTGCACCCACTTACTCTATATTTTTATCATGGAAAATCAGCCAATTTGGGGGTCTGAATGTCACCTGTTTTCGCGGCCATTCTGTGATTTTCAACACAAATTTACCACTTAACTGCAAATGCCAGTTCATTAAACAATTAATGTTTTACTGCATCACTAACCAAGTAATTGACAGACACCAAGAATCCTAGGGTCATCCACGTGGTTTTTCACAGAAATTCAGTTGAGTGGAGGCACCTTTTAAATTCATGCAAAATTAGCCTTCGGAGCTAGAAACCAGCATGTACGTATTTCATGACCTTGGCACCCCAGCAGAGACACTGGCTATGCACTGGACACATTTTCGAATTCACTAAGCATGCATTTCAAACCACCACCACTCAAATTTGATACTTTAAACTTGTAAAACATTATTATTGCTGCTCAGTTTCATTGTATCCCTATTTATTAGAATTTTCTCCCCTGCCAATTTGACACTAAGGCTAAAAACTGTATAGTGCTACCTATATGTCATCCAATGAAGAAAAGAAGCAGTCTTTCCAGCGGTTATCAATCTTTGAGGTAGTATTGTTATTATTTTTAGACCTTTCTGATTTCTACTTTCATTTTCAAGGTATTAACTCAAAATGACCCGAAAACGGGGTGCATCGCTTTGAACAGCCATAACTTTATCAATTGTGCAGTGATTTGCACGAACTCGGTCTTATTGATATTATTCAACGCAAAAATGAATGAACTTTGATCGGAAATTCAGTAATTGTTTATTGTTATGTACAGATACCTTTTTAAATTCCATTTTTATAAATAATATAGTAACCTTAGTAGATTTTTATTATGTTATATATGTAAATCCCTAAATTACCCAATTGAGTTAAAAAACCGGGGGTGAAAAACCCAATTAAGCTCAAAAGTAGGGGGTGAAAATTTTTGCTAAAACTCTATTGAAAAACACTATTGTTTCAAAAACAGGGGGTGCATTACCCAATATACCCCAAAAGTTATCTATAGCCCTGAATTTGTTTGAAATAATATGTTTATCACATGGCAATTAATTAGTCCATTGTCATGAGATAGTTACTGGGCTGGTTTAATGCATGTCAATCAATTATAACACACATTTTGTCATCTTAAAATTACATTTGTTGTCTTCCATTTGCTGTGGCTCTTTAAAAAAACACACAAAGAAGCAATAAACCCACTGTGTGTAAAGGGTGTTAACAATTAGTGCTTATTTTTATTACTATTATACCTAAACGAAGTTAAGAGTATTGATACAGCCTTACTGCAATAGCGTTTTACAGATAATCTCAAGTGTAAAGCAAAAGTGTCTGGATTGCAAAACAGACACAAGATGTCTGCGTGGATTTCATTGAGTATTATTGTATTTCATGCCTACACTAATTCAGGCTTAAAACATATAAACATGGGGAATAATCTATTGTTGGGATCTTTATGGATTGGTAAACCCACACAATCAACACAAACTCATGTACAACGTACAATAGTGGTTTTCCAGAATGTGATGGGTTATGAGCATTTAACAGGGATTAGGAGTTCTATGTATTATAGGAAACAACCCCCGCTGTGGTTAAATGGCCATAAATCAGAATGACAGGATCTGTCTGATTGGACTTAAACTGATGATATTCCGAACAAGCAGATCTCTGGCAAAACTGCTTTATGCGTGTGCTTAAAGTTTTGTCCGACATTAGCATGTAATCGAATACAACCATGTCTTCCTTGAACAAAAATTCATTTTAAGTGGAAAGTGTCTTCCCTGATTAGCCAATGCTGACAGTAATGCAGCCCGAAGTTAGGCTTTAGCTATGAAATGAGAACTTAATGTGAGTATGCTGTGGTAAGAATCAGGACTTCTTTCTGCATGGTTTGTCAGCTAGTTTAACATCTCTATGTCTTAGTGAATGAAAAGGTTTTCTGGTACCAGGTTAGACTACGTTTTGCACAAGAAACTAAATTAAATTGAATAGTTTTCTCTTAGACAGAACAGTTGTCTGCTGACAAGGAAAGAAGCCCTGGAAGTGACATCATCCATTCTTCATTTCTATAGCTACCAGAACCATCTCCAGACATGTCTCATGAGGACACTGTTTGTGGAGGCTGTCACCGGGGGAAACGGTTTCTATGACAAAGGTTCTCCAGGCCTATGGGCTTTCCAGTCGACCGTATGTAGGCTTTACATGAAACACTCTGTGATGAACAAGATTAGTACCAGTCATACATCACATGGTAATGAAGATCATAATGCCAAAAATTATAGCAATCACAAAGATGTTGTTGTTGTTTTTCTGAAGTCCAGCATGTATGAAGTGCGGCAGACAGCTCTGGAGCAATTGCTTGGGATGTTTGGGTCTTTGGATGGCCAGGAGGGAGACATGAAGGGATGTGGGGAGAGGGTTTTGGTAGCCTGTGATGACAAAATGTATGCTGCTCTGGGTCGGATGGTGGTGACAGAATCTCATGAAGTCTGCATGGAGCTCTTATTTAGGTACCAGTTCTGATACAGATAGGATGTGACATTTATTGTCATCTAATTCCATATTTTATTAAGTAAGTTAATGAACCTTTCATATTTAATTGAGCAGCAAAGCATGCATCATTTACCCAGATTAGTTTGTGTTGTTTATATTAAAATAATGTTATATATGCTTGCATGAATGTAAACAATCGAATAAATATATTGCCTTTTGAGTGATATAATGCTTACACAGGTTGCTGACCCTACTGCCAGTTCCAAGTTCATCTTCCCCCGATATGGTCGGTGATCAGCTGCTCTCCTGCATTGACAAAATAGCTGATTTCACTGGGTAATGTTTCATGGCAATTTTAGAAATTTATCTTGAGAGTTTATTAAAAGAAAACTTCTTTTTATTTTGCTTGGTCTGTTAATTTAGCTACCTTATTTTTTAGTCTATTTGCTGTAGTTAATTGACTATTGTAAACCGCAAATCGAAAAGACGTCTTGTTGGTTAAGTGTAAACAAATGCCCGGATGTAGTAGTATTTTCGGAAGACAAAATTGATAAGATTATAAAGATTGAATTTTCTAATTCTTACAATTTTTCACAAAGAAACTTAAAAAAAAAAATTGTTTCTGAGAATTTTTCTAAAACCATTTATTGTGAATTTTCGGAAGACAATTTTTAGTGGAAAAAAAAAGCTCTTAAAAAATAAAACAAATTTATTTCGTTAAAAAAATCCTTTTTTTCGCAAATGCTAATTAACTTTTACAAGAGGCGGTAAACAGGGATAGTCATTATGCTGATGTCTATGCTGTCGCAGGTATTTTTGGACGTTTTATACCCTTTATTACTTGTATTAATTTTTTTAATACGGCTCACTTTCCAGCCATATCAGCAAGAAATTTACAAGCGTTTATTTCATATTAATATTTGCTATATATCTCAACTTTATTTAAAAATTTAACAAAGGTAATAAAAGGTATACAACGGCAAAAAAATAACTGTCTCTGCATGGATGTCTCCATCTTGACTATCACATGATTACCCTTTCTGTTTGCTAGAGATTTTATGTTTTGCTTCCAAAGATAATAGTTTGCTTGGCACAGTGGTAGCCTATTAGCTTACCAATCATGATGACACAGATTCACATACAGGCAGTGGCTGTGATTTTTAAACTTTTTTTCTTCTAATTTTTTTTTTAAGTCTATTTAAAAAAAAATGTAAGTAATCATTTCTTATGACATTTTAAAAAAATGACAATATCTGATAACAATTCCTCTAAAAGTGTGAATGGGAGCAAGATTTTGATTAAATTTTCATAGTTCAACAACTTGCTTGATTTATACCATAATTGAAATCAATATGGTCCTAACATTGTTTGCTAACCTTTCGCATCCCCAGTTATGTGTTCTTTACAAAGTGAATCTTGTCATATTTATCCCCACGCTTTTTGAAAAAAAGGTGGGGATATTGTGGTTATCTCCGCCGTCCGTCCGTCCGTCCGTCTGTCTGTCTGTCTGTCTGTCTGTCCGTCCGTCCTGGCCACTATCTCCTCCTACACTAAAAGCACTAGAACCTTGAAACTTACACACATGGTAGCTATGAGCATATGTGCGACCCTGCACTATTTGGAATTTTGATCTGACCCCTGGGTCAAAAGTTATAGCGGTTGGGGTGGGGCCGCGTCAGAAATTATCACTCATTTTTTTAGGTTATTTTACATTTACTTCTTTATTTCTACACCGATTCACTTCAAATTGATACTGGACCTCTCTTATAACAATACGGTCAATCTCAACCATGCATGGCCCCATTCCCAACCCTGGGGCGCCCCGCCCACATAGGCCACACCCACCAAAAATTTCCATTTACTATAATTTTTTCATTTCTACACGGATTCACTTCAAATTGATACTGAACTTTTGTTATGACATTAGGGTCAATCTCAACTATGCATGGCCCCAATCCCAACCCTGGGGCGCCCGCCCACATAGGCCACACCCATCAAAAAATTCCATTTACTATAATTTTTTCATTTCTACACGGATTCACTTCAAATTGATACTGAACTTCTCTTATGACATTAGGGTCAATCTCAACTATGCATGGCCCCATAACCAACCCTGGGGCCCCGCCCACATAGACCACACCCACCCAAAATTGCCTTTACTATAATTTCTTCATTTCTACACCGATTCACTTCAATTGATATTGAACTTCTCTTATGACTATACAGTCAATCTCAACTATGCATGGCCCCATTACCAACCCTGGGGCGCCCCGCCCACATAGACCACACCCACCCAAAATTGCCTTTTACTATAATTTCTTCATTTCTACACCGATTCACTTCAAATTGATACTGAACCTCTCTTATGACAATACGGTCAATCTCAACTATGCATGGCCCCATTACCAACCCTGGGGCCCCGCCCACATAGACCACACCCACCCAAAATTGCCATTTACTATAATTTCTTCTTTTCTACACCGATTCACTTCAAATTGATACTGAACTTCTCTTATGACAATATGGTCAATCTCAACTATGCATGGCACAATTACCAACCCTGGGGCGCCCTGCCCACATATGTCACACCCACCCAAAATTGCCTTTTACTATAACTTCTTCATTTCTACACCAATTCACTTCTAATTGATGATGAACTTCTCTTATGACAATACGGTCAATCTCAGCTATGCATGGCCCCATTACCAACCCTGGGGCACACCTAGGTCAAACATTCGGCGTGGGGATACGCGTCGGCCTCTGCCGCGCCATTTCTAGTTGATTTTGAGATAACATACTTTTTCGATGATTTTATAAATGGGGTACGTTACTTTAAGTAACGGATAGATAATTATATTGTTTTTCGCAGAAAACTGTCGATTTTTAAGGGCTGCAATATCATTTAACTTTGTGACAGCTAACATTTACCTTGCGACTTTGGGCAGTAAGAGTGGGGTGGGGGTCAAATTACAGTATTTTGATTTTACTTCTGCACATTATGGTGCATATTATTTGAATTAATTGAATAATTTGAATATGGATTAAGAAACTTCAGAACATGAGCTCCAAAATACAGCGTGCATGTAATATTTTGTGTATGTAACGAAGTTGTTAAATATAACAACAACAACAACAAAGTGTTCTTATCTGCTTAAATGAAAATAAGCGATAGTAACAGTATAATGAATAGTAACAAACATAACACAAAAAACAAAGATAAAACTTTGACCTTAACTTCCGTATGAAAAATTCGTTCAGTCTCCTAAATAGTAATGATGTAATGATAAAGCTAATTAAAATCCGGGCATGCTGGGAAATTTGTCTTCTGCTAAAATGTCTTCTGCTAAATTTCTAAAATCAGCATTTTCTTCAACTTTTTTCAAAGAATACTATCAGAATAGCAAACAGTTTGGATCCTGATGAGACGCCACGTCATCTGGATCCAAACTGTTTGCAAAGGCCTTCAAAATCCGGTTCCAGCGCTCAAAGGGTTAAAATCCGGGCATTTGTTTGCTCGCAAATTACCAAGCTGTATTCATACATATTTCCAATTTATCAATGATAAAGGATAGTTTGCAATATTTCACCACTTCTTGTTTCATTTATTTGTACTTATTCCAAAAAAAGGTCTTTCTGATAGCATTTTAGATTTTAATTCAGTCAACTGTTACTTCAGCATAAACTCCCCGTCACTAAAAATATAAAAAATGTTTTCAATAAATAACATTACATTCGCTTGAGATATTGTGCTGTAATTTGACTTTACAGTCATTGCCTGGGCAAAAAATATATCAGCCTGCTTTCTTTTGAGAGCTCATATAAAATGATTTACAAGATTTACTATGTAATACATCTGCACTATTTATATTCAATCCAATCCATTGTAGCAATGACAAAGTGCTGGCAGCCCTTCTGGGTTACACAGGGGCGCTGTTAAGTGCACTGTTCTGCAAGGGTATGGAGAGTGCGAGGGCTAGAGACGTTACCAGGAAGTGGGTGGATATGATGCAAGGGTATACCTCCTGCCTGGACACAGACACTGATATCCTGTTCAGCTGTGCTCAGTCACTGAGATGCGTGGCCAAACATTTACTGAGGCATGCTGGTCAGTGAAGTAATGGTGGCACCTTCTTTACCAAGAGGTCTTGTTCATATAGTGGTATTGTCTTATGATCTTTGAGTCATAAATTTTTGTTTTGATTGGTTATTGGCGTATACTTCCTTTTGCAATATTGAATATAGCAACTTGATATTTGGCATGCATGTGTATCTCATAACGCTGCACATTTTGAGTGGTGAATGGTCAAGGTCAAAGTCATCCTTCAAGGTAAAAAGTAAAAAATACAATCCAAGGGAAGTAATAAGTTTTTAAAGGGAGATAATATCTCAACCAGCCAAATGATATATTGAAATTTTATTTCAGAGCGGCGCAATAGGGCGCATTGTGTTTCAGAAAAACACATCTCTTGGTTGTATTTAGTTGCTGTTCGAATCTTTATCAGCAAAGTAATTTTCATACATATTTCGTTACTTTAAGCAATTAATCCTTACAATTCAAATGTGTATGAATATTTTTGCAAAAATTATCGTGTCTATTTGATTGCAGATTTCCAGTTGGTGTGTGATGTGTTCAAGTGTACACTTGACTTGCTACAAGCAGAGGACCTCAATGTAAGGGAAACCACTGCAGGCATTGCAGATATGACATCATCTGGTGCTCTTTCAGGTAAACTCCACCTATTAACAGCTAATTAATTGTAGTAAGCCCTGATGTCTATTGCCTTGAATTTAACCTTCTCCTCTTCTCAGTAACTTCAACGGTCAGGCATTTAATATTTTGTTTGACATCCTTTGGTGGTCTTCTAATAACTTTTTTTCAGATCAGGCTTATGAGTTCACAATAGACCATGCCTAATTTCAGGGGAACAATCTAGTTCCAGCTTGGCCCTCTTGTTACTTTTATTGCATGTTTGTTCATGCTGCATTGCATTAGTGTCAAACCTGTTCCAGTCTCAGTACAGCCTGTGGCTGCAGAGCAGATGTTACTGCAGTGCTGGCAGGATGAAGCAAGGGCCAGGGGAAGACAACTGGAGTTTGTACACGCTCTCCTGTCTGTGGTGTGTCAGATCAAAACACAGAATCAGGTACAGCAGCCTCAGGAATTAAGACAAATGAGCATGGTCATGAAAAAAGTGGGTCTAATACCATATGTGGCAAGCAGTGCCCCAGAGCAGCCTGCACATTTCTGCAATCTGGTCAGGAGCTTCCCTGTAGCTGTAAAGTCTTGCACAGCTCGGGCATCTCATAAGGTAACAAAGCTCCTGAACAGAGTGCTTGAATGCGCAGTCCAACATAAGAACAATTTTGGGATGACCAGATCTAATCATTTTTTATCAACCAACCTTGATGAAACTTTGGTTACAGCAAGTCTGCTTTAAGTAGCTTGGGGTGACATTGTTTCAGGCCAGTTAATTCAAGGTTTCAGTTACTAAAAATAGTTTTTATGCCCCTGGATCGAATGATGGGGGTATATTGTATTTGGTCTGTCTGGCTGTCATTGTATGTGTCTGTCATGGTATGTGTCACAAAACTTTAACCTTGGTCAAAACTTTTGCAATATTGATGATAGCATCTTGATATTTGGCATGAATTTGTATCTCATGGAGCTGCACATTTTGAGTGGTGAAAGGTTAAGGTCATCCTTCAAAGACAAATGTAAAAAAAAAGTGGCGCATTAGTGGGCATTGTGTTTCTGACAAACACATCACTTGTTTCTCAATGGATTAAGTTTGGATGGGGATATTTTTTTTGAAGGTAGCTTGCAGACACATTCAAAACTAAGAAAAGCGGTCAGTGAAGTAAAGTGACTGTTGTCCACAAGTGACCCCTGTTTTCGGATCACCACTTTTTAGAGGGTTGGTCAGCTGTTATTATTGCCATACCTTTACCCCACCCAGTCGTTTGAAAGCAGTGTAAAACAAACACTCATTGCCGATAACTTAGCATAAAAACACGACTTATGTTGAATAATACATAATATCTTATTAATTGATTTAATTTCATATTTTTAAACTAAATCTATGACTTTATCAATAATAGTATGATTATTTTCACATGCATCTCATTTGTTCAGTAATAAAAGGTTTTCACTTGTCCTTAACATCACATCCGAACAATAATAAAAAGCGGATTTGCTGTCATAAACTGAAAGTACTATGTAACTGTATTGTTCTCATTCAAATTAAAAGACGCTAAAATCGTGTAGAAATTTATTCCTATGCAAACATCACACAAACAGCATTTTTATTCAAACAACCTCATACAAAACACAAACATTCATTCATTCTTTATTTAAAAAAACAAAGCACATCATGCACAAAAGACGTCCAGGGGGGAGTCCAGACTGACCGCTGTCTGCCATTGACCATTATTCTCAAGTGATTGTTGGGTGTAATCTCTGAAAATGTCAACTGTTTGCTTTTGCTGTTTGTAGCTATAATCTGTTTCAGGTTTTCGAGGAGAGGTTGTTTGATAAAGGGGAGGTAAACTCCTACTGGGACGAGATCAGAGTCCTGATGGTAAGCACAGCTTTGTGATAGTTGTCTGCTGTGTGTCAGTTGTTGTTGTCTAACATCAAATGTTCGTTGTTTAGCTTTTTGCATTTATATGTTGAAAACTTCAAAAATAAGTTGAGATTTTACATTTATTTATCTATTTAAAACATTCTACATTAAACCAAGAACAAAATGTTGTTATTGAATATGCAATTGACTGTCTTTTTATCCCCCGCCAGAGGCGGAGGGATATTGTTTTGGCGTTGTCCGTCCGTCCGTCTGTCCGGCCGGCCGGCACTTTTGTGTCCAGAGCCATATCTTGGAAGTGCTTTGGCGGATTTCATTGAAACTTGGTATGAGTATATATAGCATAAGAGGATGATGCACGCCAAATGGCATTGTACACCATCTGTTAAAAACAGAGTTATGGCCCTTTGTATCTTGAAAAAATGCTTTTTACTATAGGCACTTTTGTGTCTGGAGCCATATCTTGGAAGTGCTTTGGCGGATTTCATTGAAACTTGGTTTGAGTATATATATGCATAAGAGGATGATGCACGCCAAATGGCATTGTATACCATCTGTTAAAAACAGAGTTATGGCCCTTTGTATCTTGAAAAAATGCTTTTTACTATAGGCACTTTTGTGTCCGGAGCCATATCTTGGAATTGCTTTGGCAGATTTAATTGAAACTTGGTACAAGTATATATCCCTTGCCAGAGGCGGAGGGATATTGTTTTGGCGCTGTCCGTCCGGCTGTCCGTCACTTTTGTGTCCAGAGCCATATCTTGGCAGTGCTTTTGCAGATTTCATTGAAACTTGGTATGAGTATATATATTGATAATAGGATGATGCACGCCAAATGGCATTGTACACCATCTGATAATAACAGAGTTATGGCCCTTTGTATCTTCAAAAAAATGCTTTTTTAGTGTCAAATATAATACTTTTGTGTCCAGAAGTATATAGGCGGGGGATATCAATTCAACAAATTTGCTTGTTTTAAAAATGCCTCGGATGTGAGTATCGCGTTCTTCATGAAAAATATTGTCTGTTTGCCGGTCAGCTCAGTAAGTTGAGCGCTAGACTACAAAAAGAGGATTTCTGTTTGGATCTCAGGCCTGGCCACTTAACTTGTATGGTGATTTGCCATGGAATCCTTTCTATGGCCATTTTCCCCTAACTGTTATTCAAGTAAGGCAGTTTTCAGTAAATGGAATAAGTATGTGCACTAAGTACTGGTAAACCAGCTAGCCATACAAACGTTTGTAATGGTTTTCTGACTGCCTCAATATGTCTGGAATAATGTAGACAATTGCGGAAAAAAAATAAAAATAACAAACAATTCATCTGAAAAGGAAAACATACAGCATTCAAATTATTAAGAACTAAAATTAAAAAATGTCATGTATGATGATAGCCTTGTTCTCGTGTATAACACTTTTGATGACTCTGGTGACCACAATTAACTGGGATATGATATTATCCCCATTACATTTTAATGGTCAATTATAGAGGGGCGGGTTGATGATGTAGGTTTAATGTGGAAGGTTCCTAAAAGTAACAATCATTGAATGATGTTATTCTTGTGTTTTAGGCAGTTAGTTCTTCAATAAGCCAGTGCCTAGGACAGATGGACAATAATATGGTAACATTCATTACATAACATTTTAACAATATACATCAAACGGTTTACAAGTTAGTTGATCTAAATGAATTTTCTCTGGGCTACATAATATTTATGCCCCCCTTGGAAGAATAGGGGGTATATTGTTTTGCTCATGTCGGTCCATATGTCGGTATGTCCGTATGTCCGTCCACCAGATGGTTTCCGGATGATAACTCAAGAACGCTTAGGCCTAGGATCATGAAACTTCATAGGTACATTGATCATGACTCGCAGATGACCCCTATTGATTTTGAGGTCACTAGGTCAAAGGTCAAGGTCACACTGACCTGAAATTGTAAAATGGTTTTCGGATGATAACTCAAGAACGCTTATGCCTAGGATAATGAAACTTAATAGGTAGATTGATCATGACTCGCAGATGAACCCCATTGATTTTCAGGTCACTAGGTCAAAGGTAAAGGTCACGGTGACCCGAAATAGTAAAATGGTTTTCAGATGATAACTCAAGAACGCTTATGCCTAGGATCATGAAACTTCATAGGTAGATTGATAATGACTGGCAGATGACCCCTATTGATTTTCAGGTCACTAGGTCAAAGGTCACGGTGACCCCAAATATTAAAATGGTTTCCGGATGATAACTCAAGAACGCTTAGGCCTAGGATCATGAAACTTCATAGGTACATTGATCATGACTCGCAGATGACCCCTATTGATTTTCAGGTCACTAGGTCAAAGGTCAAGGTGACCCGAAATAGTAAAATGGTTTCCGGATGATAACTCAAGAACGCTTATGCCTAGGATCATGAAACTTGATAGGTAGATTGATCATGACTCGCAGTTGACCCCTATTGATTTTCAGGTCACTATATCAAAGGTCAAGGTCACGGTGACCCGAAATAGTAAAATGGTTTCCAGATGATTACTCAAGAACGCTAATGGCTACGATCATGAAACTTCATAGGTACATTAATCATGACTCGCAGATGACCCCTATTGATTTTGAGGTCACTAGGTCAAAGGTTAAGGTCATGGTGACCCGAAATAGTAAAATTGTTTCCGGATGATAACTCAAGAACGCTTATGCCTAGAATCATGAAACTTCATATGTACAATAACATTGATCATGACTCGCAGATGACCCCTATTGATTTTCAGGTCACTAGGTCAAAGGTCACGGTCACGGTGACCCAAAATAGTAAAATGGTTGTAGGATGATTACTGAAGAACGCTTATGCCTAGGATCATGAAACTTGATAGGTAGATTTATCATGACTCGCAGATGATCCCTATTGATTTTCAGGTCACTAGGTAAAAGGTCAAGGTCACGGTGACCAGAAATAGTAAAATGGTTTCCGGATGATAACTCAAGAATGCTTATGGCTAGGATCATGAAACTTCATAAGTACATTGATCATGACTCGCAGATGACCCCTATTGATTTTGAGGTCACTAGGTCAAAGGTCAAGGTCACAGTGACAAAAACATATTCACACAATGGCTGTCACTACAAAGAGAGCCCATATTTATTTTTTGTTACATTCCATTTATATGAGCAAATATTGTCCAAATATAAATGTGAAAGTGTTCACTGTTGTGTGTTTCTCAAAGTTGCCCAGTTTAAACAAATTGTAAATGTACATTTATTTACAGGAAAGCCTGTCCACAGAAGTCAGTGACCTAAAACAGTCAATTCATGACGTCATATTAGCATTCCTATCTCAAAGTGAGGCAGCTACTGTTACTAGGGAGACACTCAATCTTGCCACCATTCTTGTGAACCCTCAGCACTATCAGAAACATGTGGTCAGCTTGTACAAGACCAGTGTTGTGTGTAAAGTACAGACTGCTTTATTTCCAGGAGAGAAATCTTTAGCTTCATTAGGGCAGGATGTTATATCCAATTTAAAACAGGCAATAAGTGTCAACGCACTACCACAAATTGTTCGTCAGGGCTGTGTTCAGACAGCTCCCCTTGAAACACCAAAAGAAAGTCCTTAAATTAATAAAATTACTTAAGACTTGTATGATAACTTGTGTTTGGCAGATTAAAGCTGTTATTTAATAAGCGATGTATTTGCGATTGTTTTAGAAACGGTAAGTTTGTACTTAATATGATACAGTGCATTTAAGAACGTGCAGTTGTTTACTGTACAGCTGCCCGAAAATCTTTAGAACTATTTTCAAAACATTTGCTCTGCCCATAATTTTTACAGAATAAACCTTACTTTATCCCCCTGGTTAATTATAGGAAACATGCTGTGTGTCATGTTAGAGTCATACATACATTTCATTCACCTGAGTTAATTGTGTTGCTTTCATTAGCGGATTTGTATGAATTATATAAAAATAAAACTAGTGTAAAATGTATTGCATAGCAGTTAGTGTACTTAGAATTTACAGTCGCCATTATATAATACACTAATGCCAGTGACATTATGCTTTGATCAACATTTGTCAAATTTCTCAACTAATAGCTGTGTTGATGAATCTTGCCAACAAGTTTACAATTTTAGCACTATGTTATATTTTAGACAGTTTGTGTTTAAGTCGTTCGTATTAGACCTTCTGTGTTGATCATTTACATATATATGAACCGAAGTTAATGACCAACCTGCTACAAACATCAACATACTCGAGTTTTATACCAACCAATTGCAAAACTCCACTATATAAAAACCCTTTTTTCCCTAAGACAATAATATTGTGGAACAATCTTGAAGAAAGCGTTGTGCGTGCAGACACAGTAGACAGTTTCATGTCAACTGTCTAACAGTGGGACTATCTCCCTCTCTTCTGTTGCGCCGAGGCTGAAAGATCTAGATATTTGGTCTCTGTAATTGGTTCAACCATCCACTCTATGTTTTCTCCATAGCCGTTTTTCCACAATTTTATGTCGTAGACTTTCTCCTACTTAAATACAAAATGATGTTTTTGCTGTTTTACATTTTCATTGTCACGAAGGGAGGAATATAGTGATCACATCATCCGTCCGAAAGGCTGTCTGTACGTCCCCTCTAACCTAAGTGCGTGTGCATTCAGGTTTGCTTGTTCGAAGAATAACCCATAAGTTTTTAAGGGATTCAAATGATACTTCCAATTGTAGAGGGTTTTTACAGAAAAAATGCAACGACAGAAACTTGTTTTCCATTGTATAACTTCATAGGTATTAAAGGGGTTTAAAATGAAACCAAACGTTATTGATTGAGGGGAAGTGCAGAGCGCAGGAAACAACTCACTTCGACGAGTTGACGATTGACGTCTTACGCACCTACGTGGTTTAGACTCCGCCCACTGGTTGGCTAAAGGCGGTGGTGTTCATATAGGCGCATATAATGAATACAGTAGATTCCACTTAATTGAATATCGCATAATCAAACAATCAGTTTAATTGAATAGAAATTAAAAACACCAAACCATTTGCATCTCTTCCCATTGTAAAAACTCCGCATATTCTGATAGGAAATATGGCATATTCCAGTTAATTGGATAGCTAATTATCCAGCAAAGAATCTCATAAATCTCCAAGGATACGCATCGTATAAACCTACACAACTGCATCACAGTTAAATCATATCTAAACATGATGTCGAACAAACGAAAACGCAACGATCACAGCCTTGCTGACAAATATGAATTGTGTGCATTAATTCCTATGCAATTTTTTAATTCTAAAATATTGAAAAAGCATATTTTTTATTCACAATATGTCAATATATTTGTTCATTAACACTAATTGGTGTATAAAAGATACCTTTTTAAAAAAACATGAATTGAAAACGTTTATGCTTGTATTGATTGTGCTTGTCTGACAGTAAACTACCCCGGTAAATAGTAACACAATATTTATTATGTTACCACAAAGATCTTTGTAGCTAGCTTATGCATCTTTGCAACCATTTGTTCTACCTTTATCGAAAATTAAATAAAGTACAAAAAAGTGGAAACGATCATACATCCTTCAAATCCCTAAATAGAAGACATAATTGGTGAAAAACTATACATGTATTGGGTCAAGATGGACATCCATATTGAAATCAACCAATATGCGCTGTCTGGAATAGATAAAATCAATCTTCGACATACGAGTATCTTGTATCCTATATTGACGTCGGTGTAAACCTACATATAAGAAAGTACAATCACTCTGGCAAAGTCACAGATCTGTGTACTGTAAGATACCAAGCTGCTTGTGTAAGACCTGATAAATCAAAGTCACATTTAAGAACGAAACTGCCCTATTTGTTTAGATTGGATAAAGCACTAAAAAGAACATAGAGTTCTTTCGTTAAGCCGTCCATTATTGTAGGTGTGGATGCATCAATTGATACTTCATCATTTGATTAACTTGTTAAGGTGAATGTTTTCAAACTCTGTAAATATATATTCTAAAACATTGTTTGAAGAGGCTACCTGCAACAAAGGACAAGGGGCGGTAAGGGTCGTTATTCGCCTTTCTTCAAATGTTTTTGAATGCACTTTCAACAGAAAGTGCATAGATTTGTCTTTAAAAAATATTCTCAATGCAGGCATTTGTTGGTAATATTTTATCTACGCTCCCAGGCAAAGATGCTCATTTTTTTTACTATTTTGAAGTCGTTTAACGTTGCTTTATATCGCTATCACTCAGCTGCAAAGATGAAGATGGATATATCCGCTTCTATCATTTGATAAGCATTAAGATGATCAAACATGTGAAAAATGATTTAATTCATTTTCGAAAAATGATTTAAAAACAAGGGCTGTTTGTAAAACATGCATGCCCCCCATATGGGCTGTCAGTTGTAGTGGCAGCCATTGTGTGAATACGTTTTTTGTCACTGTGACCTTGACCTTTGACCTAGTGACCTGAAAATAAATAGGGGTCATCTGCCAGTCATGATCAATGTACCTATGAAGTTTCATGATCCTAGGCGTAAGCATTCTTGAGTAATCATCCGGAAACCATTTTACTATTTCGAGTCACTGTGACTTTGACCTAGTGCCCTGAAATTCAATAGGGCTCATCTGCCAGTCATTATCAATGTTCTTATGAAGTTTTATGATCCTAGGCGTAAGCATTCTTGAGTTATCATCTGGAAACCATTTTACTGTTTCGAGTCACTGTGACCTTTGACCTAGTGACCTGAAAAGCAATAGGGGTCATCTGCCAGTCATGATCAATGTACCTATGAAGTTTCACAAAAGTGACGGAAAGACGGACGGATGCACGGACAACGCCAAAACAATATCCCTCTGCCTATGGCGGGGGATAATAAGGTTCACAAGGTTCCACTATTGCGATATAATGAAAAATGCTTGTTTTTCAGCAGTCTGAAGGTGATTTTTAAACTTAATCAAGATATCATTAAAACTAGAGCTTTGTCACAGACGTGACGCATACCCCCATGTGCCGCATTGACAGACTATTTTGCATGCTGTCTTTACAAAACAAGAGAATCTTATTTATGGCGATTTTTAAGAATTATTATGCCATTATCATTTATAGCCATTTTGACCTTTGAACTCTTTAAATATTTCACATGAAACGCCGTCCAATAAAAAAAAATATGTACAGAGTCATTTTAAAATCTCACAATGAATGACATAGTTATGGCCCAGACAAGATAATTTATTTCCATTTTTGACCCTTGAACTAAAAATGTGACCTTGACCTCTAAGATATCAACGTAATTCTTTCGTGCATCACACCGTCTAATGATGGTGAACAAAAGAGCCAAATGATTTTAAAATCTCACAATAAACGACATAGTTATGACCCAGACAAGCTCATTTATGGCCATTTTTTTAACTTGATCTCAATGTGTGACCTTGACCTTGGAGATATCGACGTAATTAGTTTGCGCGACACACCGTCCAATGATGAACAAATGTGCCAAATGATTTTAAAATCTCACTATGAACAATATAGTTATGGCCCAGACAAGCTCATTTATGGCCATTTTTGACCTTTGAATTAAAAGTGTGACCTTGACCTTGGAGATATCAACATAATTCTTTCGCCCGACACACCGTCCAATGATGGTGAACAAATGTGCCAAATGATTTTAAAATCTTACAATGAATGACATAGTTATGGCTCGACAATGGCCATTTATGATCTTTGAACTCAAAGTGTGACCTTGACCTTGGAGATATCAACGTAATTCTTTCGCGCGACACACTGTCCAATGATGGTGAACAAATTTGCCAAATGATTTTAAAATCTCACAATAAATGACAAAGTTATGGCCCAGACAAGCATTTGACCTTTGAACTCCAAGTGTGAGATTGACCTTGGAGATATTGACGTACTTTTTTCACACGACACACCGTCCCATGATGGTGAACAAATGTACTAAGTCATTTTAAAATCTAACGATAAATGACATAGTTATGGTCCGGACAAGCTTTCGGTTTTAAACACACTTAGTGACCCCGTGACCTAGTTTTTGACCCGGCATCACCCATATTCAAACTTGACCTAGACATCATCTAGATACAACTTGTGACCAAGTTTGGTGAAGATCAGATAAAATTTTGGGACAGACCGACAGACAGACCGACCGACAAAGTGACTCGTATATAGCTCCCATTACCAATGGTAATGGAGGTATAATGAATGTTCTGAGCAAGTTTCATGAAGACTTGATGAAACAATATATAAATAAAAATAAATAGCCACTAGCGGCTATTATTGACAACGGGACGCAAAAATTTAAGAACTATGTCAAGATAGCATAAAAATCATCAAGTAAGATAAGAGATAAGATAAGAACAAGTGTCCTAACCATTAATATGATGATTGGACCAAACGTGTGGCCTAGGGAGGGGGGGAGGCAGGCGTTTACGGGAGCTTACCGGGTTAAAGTGAAGTTAGTTGGAACTTACTTCCAAGATTGCCTCGTTTTTGTGTTTTTCGCGAATGAGAAGCGTAAGTATATAAGTATTCATCTCTACTTACATGAAGTTGTCGACAAAGAAGTTATCCCAGATGAAACAGCGTCGAGGAAATGAAATAAAAATGATTTCATTTTAAATAACATTTTTAATGTACAGGTGCGTCAATTCTGTGTATTATAAGAAAGATGATATTTGTTTATCCAAGTTCTCAAACGACACGTAAATAGACAACAGATTTGTCTTCAATTAATTTTTGTATCCCGACCTCTATGATATTGAACAAAACCAAAAGAAGCGCAAACACTGTACAGCCGAAAGGGAAATCTAAGACAAACTGCCCCGCCCCATGGCGGCCAAGTTTTTCAACCAACCAGAACCGTTTTTGAACTCGCTCAATATATCATTATGACATACCGAGTTTGATCAACTTTTGCTGTCTATGAACTGGACCGAGACATCATCAGAACAGGTGTTTGACTGGTTATTATGTAAAAATGTAGTACATGTATACATAGATTGTTTTACATACACAATACTGTGTTAAGACCTTGTATTAAAGAAATGTTTCTCTAAGATGAAACATAACAACTTCAATACTTGTATTTATTCTTTATTATGCTTAGAAATGTTGATAATAGTTATACAATAAAATGCATAATAATAATTAAAAAAATATTCTTCAAACTTATTGTGATTTTTTTTTACTGTTGTTAAAATAGCTATATATTTCTGCACAAAGTGCTCAATCAAAATACTGGACAGAAAATAATACAAACTGTAAGTATTTAAAATGTGAAGAATACAGAATGTAGTAAACAGGTGAAGTTTGCAAACATGTGTTTCCAAAACTATATTATACTATAGTAAATTGGAACAAAATTGTATGTGCACTTGTTTTTCATGTTAAAGGCCCCTGTGACCAGTATACTAGAAATCAAGATGATAATACCCTAAAGCATTTTCTACATATGCTAAAACCAGTTCAATAATATCAGCTCCTGTGCCCTTCACCTTTGACCTCAAACTCAATAGGCATCTTCCTTTCATCCCAAGCAACCAGTATCCCTATTTGTATGAATGAAGGTAAAAGTGTTTTCAAGATATACCCGGTAGTGAAAAAACAGATTTCCTATTACAATGCCCTGTGACCTTGACATTTGACTTGCAGTAATCAAAAGTAATACAGTTGGCATCTTCCCAACATCCAAAGTGCCCAATAATATTTAAACATTCATTTATTACTATTAACATAAAACAAATATGCAGTGAATACGTGTGTATTTCAATATTTTAGATCTGCTTGTTGATGACAACAATTGTTAACTTTCCAGCTTCAGCAAAAAAAAGTTTATTTTATTTCCTTTATTTAATCATCACAATATTCTGGAACTTTTCCTTTCCCTTGTCTTTAAACAAGCAAATATCCATATTCTAGTTGAATCATTAAGCTGTGAACAATTCGCTTGTTCTTGATTTCTTGAAATCTTGGTCGAAATTTGTTTTTCACTGACTACCAATTATTGATAACAAAGAAAATGGATTTCTTAATAGCTCTGCATCAGTAATGAAACATTGATTCTTCAATCAACCTTTGAGCAGTTGACCACAAATATGCTTCTTCTCATTCCTTACAAGTAACCATGATAACACTTTGAATGTTGAAGGGTAAAGTGTTCTCTAGATATCGTGTGGAAACAAGGGGCTTTGGACTGACACATCGTCTGACTGACGGACAGACCGACTGGCATGTGCAAATCAATACACCCTCTGCTTCCTTGAAAGGGTTAAATGAGAAAGATTTACAGAAAGACATGAATGCATACTTACAATATGCTAAAACAACACAAGTATATGACAAACTACTTAGTTCTTCTCAATGCAGCTAGTATGGATTTCATAGTGTTTCCACAGTGTAAGTATACTTTTAAATACTTTCATTTATTTGCTTCAAGAGTTTTCTGTTTTTTAATAATTCACTAATTAACTTGGTAGTCAAATAATGAGTTTTCAGTAATAATTAACTACCGTAATTACCGTTTCGGACACTTAAAAATAATACATTTTTTTCGTGTCCAAAAATTTAGATATGAAAAATATTAACAAAATTCTGGTGTCCGAAAAATTTAGAGACAAAAATTAAATGTCCAAAAAATATAACTATATTGAAATAAAAGCAATAAATCAATGCACAACAGTGTTTCTACTCTAAAATAAAAACAAATTCACAGCTTTGCTTACTCTTGCCTTTAATGATACAGAACAAAAAAGTTAAAACATTGAACATTAACTGCTTCCTTAAGAGGAAGATTTCATTTAAAATGCTCTTGGGTAAAGCTATTGTTTTCTTCAATTACATGTATACATGATTATATACCCAATTACACAAATGTTATGGCCCATTGCCCTCAGGCATGCGTCTAGCTGGTTTATTTACCTAAATCCGTTTGTAAAACCCAATAATCAAAGTGTCACAAGCGAATACAGTGCCGAAATCTGGCAAAATATACTGTCAGAAAATTTAGAGTCATTAATGATAGACGAAAACAGGCATGTCCGAAAATTAAGAGTCACGAAAAATATATATTTTGGCCAAAAAAAGGATTCAGAAAACTTCGTGTCCAAAAACTTAAAGTAATTACGGTAATCAACATGTTGAATATGTGTCTTAAATTTTGCAAAACTTTCAGAATCTATTGTATTGATACATGCATACATGTAGCAGTACCAATGATATGAAATGTACAAACAAATATATATTGTACCGGTATAAGCAGTATAAATGGTTAAGATATGATGAAAAGAAATAAAAACTTACAACCCATGTAAAGTACACTGACAACATCATAAAACTAAATGCAAAAGGTATATTTATACTTTGGGAGAATATACAGAGGGGTTGACAACAATCATATGTATGTACTGCAGTTATTTATAACAACAAGAAACATAGAAATGAATTTGATTACACCGGACCACATATTCATGACAACAGAAAACTTCCATAGTACATTTCTTTATAGAAAGTCTTATATATAAAAGTTTGTGTTAAATTATTTGTGCCGTTTGCAATACATCCAAGTCGCCTTGCTACATTCTTTAAATATTATATTATCTTCATTGAAATCAGTCAAACCGTGTGCTGAACAGTTTCACTGCATAGATATTTTAAGACATTATAAACAATAACTTATTATAAGTGTTTGTTCTCTGAAATTAAACAAAACAAGTATTTGAAGGTTTATACTCTAAAGGAAAAAACATATCACAACACTTAAAAACGCACAACATGTCTCCTTGTTAATTGCAATTAACTTTTTAAAAAATCACAAGGCAACAAATAACATACATTTGACAAAGTGAGGAATACAAATATCTATTGCAAATGTAATATTAAGCGCAAAGTAAATACATGGTATAAAATATATATACATAACAGGTAACATTTAATATGTAGTCTTCTTTTTTCATAAGTATTGTACAAAAACAGCACATTGAGAACAACCAGTGAATTCACATCTATATTGTATAACACATGTTGATGCCTAGGTAAGGCTGACAATACATACAACAGATTACAACGACAGTAGTTTGAACACTTTGAAGTATTGTAATTACAGGTAGATAAGCAGACTGGGAGTTAGCAATCATTTCCTGCAATTTTACAGCATTCTACCATTTAAACGCAACACACTTTTTCAATAATGATTGATGCTGCTATTATTGAATGAGGATTATATATAAATGAAAATATTTTATTTTATACAGAAACAGAGGCTTCAAATGTTATTCCATCCTCAAATCTTCATAGATGAATATCACCCAGTGGGATAAACTAATTAATTGTTGAAGTCACAAAACATGCACATTTTTATTCACTGTAAAAACTTCATTTTGTCTTTTATTAGAATATCATTATATATTGTCACTGTCATTCAGTTTTTATCATAAAATGATGTAATCATTTGACAAAAATTGAAGTTGCTTTTAAAGAGGAGTAATTTCTTTGGCAGGAAAAAAATACACATGCCAAGGCATGTTCAGGATTGAAAACCTCACTAAATACACATATCTTTCGAACACTAACCTGGTATACTCTATTAAACCTCCAGTGTTTTCACCCACATGATTTTTATCATGTATCAATAGATAAGCATACCTTTGTCAGCTATAAAATTTGTTCATGTTTGAATAACGCATTCAGTATAACATACCAGTATAATTGATGTACTACACAATGTTCACACTTCTTACAGCTCCGTCACCATCTATGCCAAGCTGTCACTGGGGCCAATCTGACTCAATGCCAACACAAGAATGTCTCTCTTCTCCTTGAAGAACCGCAGCTCTCTGCCCGCCTGTCGCGCACTCTCGAGCTCTCGCTCGGCAATGTCCAACTCCCGCTCGATGATCGCCGGACTCTCCTGCTCGCGTGCAATCCAATCCAGCGCCATCTGGGAGCGCATATCGTCGTCGAGTGCCCTGTGCGAATAGTGTGACAACACCTCCTGCCGTGAACAGTTTCTCTCCCGCATCGCCTTGAGGCTGCCGTTCCAGTGGAGCAACTGGAACACTGTCATGAGTTCCTGGAACTCGAGCATCGTGCGACCCTTGTTTGACTCCAGCATGAAGCGGAAGGCACCAATACCAGTGTTTGGGTTGTCAGCCTCCTCCATATTACCCTGAAAAAGAGGAGCCAAGGTTCTGTTGACTTACATACCTCTGGCACCTATCATTTTCCATTAAAAAGGCCTGTAGTCACACAGCCCCTTAACCTTTACTGCTTAGATACACATTTTGATGTGTTTGTTGTCCCTTATAAAATCAAATTAAATACCTTTCGTAAAAGATTAAAGTTTCGAAGGCTTAATTTCCGACCATAAAATAACAATGAGCATCAAACAGCATAAAACCTCAACAGCTTGCCAGTTACTCGTAGGTAGCTGTGGTTTAATACTGATTGCATATAGCCATTTTCACTTTGCTCGTAAATGGGAAAGGGTTTAAGAACACCTACGGGCATTCCTTAATTTCTCTTCTTTTTTTAAGTTTCTCTAGCTATTACGTCTACATGTATGTTTTATAATTATGTTTTTAACTTCATACATACATTTATTGCTAAAATGATATTTTATCCATTTGTAACGAGAAACAATTTGGTATATAATATAAAATTTGATCTACAATTTTTCCTCAAGTAACCTTTCATGAAAAATTTCCTGAAAGGGGCCTTTTCTCAGATTTTAGCATGTCATTACATGCTTTTTATTGATAAATGTGAACATTGGATCTAAAAAGTGTCAGTTAAAAAAACAAGAATACCATAAAAAGAGTAACCCTCAACTGGCCTAAAACCACTGACCCCTGGAGTAAATGTCGATCGCTTAGACCACTCGGCCATCAGTGCTCACACAATCCTTGATAAAATTACCAAAATCAAAGTTCTCAAAATACATCATTATAATTTCCAACAAAATGCATGTTCAGGTGTATGTGTATTAAAACCAATGGACACAAGACATCTTGATATTTGTATAACAATTGAAACCTACGCATATTAATCAACATGGCGTTTAAGCAAACAACTTCAGATATCCATCTCCTTTTATATATATTTAAGTCGTGTTCTGAGTAAACTGGGCTTAATGTATGTGCATAAAGTGACGTCCCAGATTAGCCTGTGCAGTCCACACAGGCTAATCAGGGACGACACTTTACGCCTCAAACAAGATTTTCAGTAAGAAGGGACTTCCTTTAAACAAAAATATCATAAAAGCGAAAAGAATAGTCCCTGATTAGCCTGTGCTGACTGCACAGGCTAATCTGGGACGACACTTTATGCACATGCATTAAGCCCAGTTTTCTCAGAACGCGACTCATTTTAACCATACCTTAAATGAGGCACAGGCATCCCTGACAGCCCTCGTTATGAAGTCATCCGTGATTTTCCTCGAGGGATGTTCATTAAACACCGAATTCATTAAGGCAATTTTTGCTGCACTTCTTCTGGCTTCAGCCTTCGTTGGACAGTGCTGAAAATAAAGTAATAGTCAGACAAAAATAAACATATAAGCATACCTTTGGTATTGAATTGTGCAAGTTTGGCCCTAAACAAAATATTGTGCCATAACTGCATATAACCTCAAAAAGATCGTATACAAGTACAGCCTAGACTGGTATAATGCTTCCTTTTAACTTTGTAAAAACTTAAAAGAACAAATTGCACTGTTGGAAACAAAAAAAGCTATTGTTAAATCACCAACTATCATTTGTCTGCAGATAGTTATTTCAAATACAGCGACTAGACAATTGGTTTAGGTGTATTTTTATGCCCCTGGTAGGGTGGCATATAGCAGTTGAACTGTCCCGTCCGTCCATCCGTCCGTCCGTCCGAAAACTTAAACATTGGCCATAACTTTTGCAATATTGAAGTCAGCAACTTGATACATGTATTAGGTATGCATGTGTATCTCATGGATCTGCACATTTTGTGTGGTGAAAGGTCAAGGTCATCCTCCAAGGTCAAATATATGGCTTCAAAGCGGGGCAGTAGGGGACATGGTGTTTCTTACAAACACATCTCTTGTTTCTTCCTTAATTGAGTTGTTTCCTTTTATTATCACTAGTATGTTCTTTTTTAAATAATGAATACATGTATCAATGAGCATTCAAACATATCTTAAAAACAGATAGTTTGCATTGATTCTTTTTTCAGCAATAATGTGACATAAGGTATATTTTAGCAACTTATGCAAATAACTGAATAATTGACATCTACAGTATCAATAATTGATCCTGTAATTGACAATGTGCATATTGGAAAGGAAAGAGAGCACAATGTTTTATGAGAGCACCATTCTTTACGACAACACATCTCTAAGATGTTTAAAGGCAGAAACATGTGCTTCTAATTAATTTACAGTAAAGTAATAATATTTTTTATGTGAATGAAGTTTTCATACATTTAATGATTGCTATTCCCTAAATTATCCCTTTCCCATTCAGAGAGAAAGTGAAAATGGCTATGTGCAAACAGCGTAAAACCAGAACAGCCTTCGAGTAACTCGCAGTCTGTCCAGGTTTTATGCTGTGTGCTGCTCATCAGTATCTATGGGTTGGAAATGAAGCCTTTAAAAGTTGAATCTAGAAAAATAGGTCTTTCATTAAATTTTACTTTGTTACGGACTACAAAAGCGTAAAAATATGTATCTGAGTGGTAAAGGGTTATTATGTCTCACTTGTATTGTCTCAACCAAAATAACAGTATACAAAGGTTGGGAATTTTATGCAAATGACAATATTTAGACTTGATCAACAGCAATACATGGTGTTAAAAACATTTAGCCTGTTCAATTGAGAGACCAACACTTGACAAATTAATGCCATATTGCTCAGGCCTACATATTTATCAAGCTTATCAATTTACCAAACACTAGATAAGCAGGAGGTAAAATGAGAGGTTGTCACTGTTCATGATCTACAAGGCTTTGAGGAACATCAATGAACAGAAAGTATGTCCAATACCTACTGATCATGGCTTATAGAGATATTTTAGAATGTTGGCATTGAGGTATTTGAATAGAGACCCAATAATGAAGAGCATTAACCTGGCTCTAAGGATATAAAGACTCATAAAAAGAGAAGTAAATACACATAACATACTTGTAAAAGAATGAAATAAATGACTATATAATGTCTGGCTCAATACTTAATATATGGAGCACACCATCAGCATAATGACATTTGAAAAAAATTATTGCTTAATAAAGAAACTTATTTTTATCTTTAACTGCTTTAATCACACAAAAGATATTCATCTTTTTTTTACAGAAGCTAATTAAACCTTATTAGATGGAATTTAAAAGAGGTTGACTAAAGAAGACCTAATCTAAAGTAAATGTGAAACTGAAATTTTCTGGTTCACTACCATACATGTACAACAAATGTGAAGTCTGGTTTACCTGTACAATACAAAGCATTCTTCAGCTTAAGAAAACAGTGTATATCAATACAGATAAGATCAGGCCCATTTAAACACAGTTTTTTTTACAATTATTGCGAACAAAATCACCTGTACATCTTCTTTTGTATCTTGTTGTTTTTTTTTACTTACAGGTAAAAAATTATGCAAAATGAAAATTAGTGTGATTCATCAACATTCCATCTCTCACAACACAAATCCATGGTAATGCAATGATGTTGAGCACTGGTAATATAATATTGCAATTTGAATAACTTGTGGAGGTTTAAAATATGCTCATTGTTGCACGATTTGCAATGTCACTGAAGTAATAAAATATGTAACTTGCACAATAAATTAAATACTATCAAGTCTATCATGTATGGTGAAATTATAAACTTTAAAAGTGCCCTGATTGTTAACTTTTTTTACAACAAATTCAACATCATAACTGGTAGAAAGTCAAGTAGAACAATAAAAAATTCAAGAGCAGAAATAAAACACAAGAGCTGTCAAATGTAATTCAGGGCTTTTTCTTAACATTTTGGGAATATGACCTAAACTGTATACCAATGACATCTGGAATTTTAGTGTATTAAACAATATAGTCTAAGTTGGGTAAAATAAATTAAATAATATATTTTTTGTGTATACATAAACTTTTAACTATTCGTGATAAAACTTAAACAAACAGTAAATTCATAAGAAAAACCCAAATGGTTTTAACAACTAATCATCCCTTTTCAATCACTTGCACAATTTTTTAAGTTGATTTTGGGAAATATGTTATTTATTGCCATAGAGGATATGACCCAATACAAACTTTAACATCAACCACAAAATAAGCCCTGTAAATACAATATTTTATATTTCTTAGTCAAAATGACAATTACACTATCAATATTTTAAATGAATGAATGCATGTCAACCACATTGTTTCACTCCTAGGGAAAGGTTGGGCTCTATGGTGTATTTGCACTTAATAATCATATGGTTTGGAATACCTCCTGGGGAAAAATACTGGCTGCATTATATTTGAATTTCAAATACCAATTCTGTGAGAAATCCTGTGTACACAGACTATAACTAGTCTCTGTTTGGTAGACCACATAACAATGTTTGCCCATATCTGTTGTCAACTTGCATGGTCACTTTGGTAAACATTAAAACTTGCATGAACAGAGCTATGATAAAGAACAATTGGCATTTTTTCGGAATTAATACTTATGAAAGTAGAATAAGTTAGAACAGACTTTGATAACATTGTTGACAACTGCTATTTCAGCAAGACACTCAATCAGGTCTGTCAAGTATTTATGTACATACAAAATTGATACTACTTCAAGAAATCTTAAATACAAATAAAACACTTTGCATGGGGATTACTACAGTTTTACAAATTTCATTTGCCTGATTGTGAAACTTTATATATATAAACAGAATTGAAAATAAGGTCAATTCAGGGACATAAAGTCTTGATAGAATAAATCACTCAGCTTTCTGTAAAACTTCATTTGATGAATGCTTTGTATACAGGCAGCCTGTATACAAAGCATTCATCAAATGCAGTTTTACAGGGTTTTCAGAATTGAATTTAACAGTAACTGCAACACCTTAAGAGAGAGTCTTAAACCCCAAATGAAAACCAGTAAATGCTGGGCCAATCAATGCCATTCAAAGGCTAACCATAAGCATTAATGAAACAACAATATAATAAAAATGTCTGAAATCCATTTGTAATTTTAATACACATCTAATTGCATCGATGAATATATCTTTTTCACAAATATTTGCTAAATACATTGAAACTAATAGCAATAATAAAACACTCCACTTGCTCAACATACTGGAACAACACAGCCTATACAAACAATCTTGTGAAACATGGACCATGTGTGACAAACTACCTGCTTTGGAATTTGCAAATTGACATTTCAGATTATATCCCAATCATTCATCTAAGCATGATCAAATTTAGCTGCTAATGTTTATCTTACAGGTAATACTTTCAACAAATTATAAATATTCCCCCAGAGAATTTTAAGGATTTGCATGTTAACAATGTATGGCTATATGCGCCTCTTTAGTCCACATGTACATTAAATTTTGTATTCATTGAAGTGTCAAATTATTTTGAAATGACAGCTTACAAATCAGCAAATAATTTTAAATCGGCAAATAATTATTAAGAACACATTTTAAAGTCTTTATCTTTATCTGGAATGATTTCTTTGAGGATGATCCTTTTTAATAAATTATAAATCTAAGGTTCAACACTTTTAAATAGTGTAGTCAACTGAAATCACGTACAAGTGCCTGTTTCAACAGTAAAAACAGTAAAGAAGACGCAAATGGCATAATCAGGCCATTTTCATATTGATGCTTATGGAGAGTGCATAAATTATACCCTTGAGTGTTTCCTGATTTGCGATCAGTTTTGTTCCTGCAAATTTTACACAACCTTAAAGGGGACATCCAACAGATAAAGCGTCGTATCGCGCGATTCAATCAATATTTTGGGAAACTAAGAGGATTGCTTATATAGCTAAACAATACATCTGCTCTGATTGTGAGCGTGGAATTAATTGGTCGAGTGGTCTAGGCGGGAGGCTTTTTACTTCAGAAATCCAGGGGTCAGTGGTTCGAACCCTGTTGAGGGTTACTTTTTTTTCCTTTTTTTTTAAATTGTATTCTTGTTTTTTTTACTGGAGATTTATAGTTTAAATGTTTAAATTTATCAATATAAAGCATTTAAAGCATTTAATGACAAGCTTCAATACATGCCAAAATCTGTTGGACGGCCCCTTTAAGGATACCGTATCAGTGTTCCCAGGCCAGTTGGGAATGCTTCAATATATATTAAGTGGCTTTCAGGAAACAAATTTATAACAAGACACACACACACACACAGTATTTGTAGACACACCTGTGAATCATAAATTAACATCATAAATGTAAAGTACTTGTTTGTTAATGTAAGTTCTTGCCAAGAGTCACTAGATCACTTATGAAAGAATAAATGTGACGCACCAATTACAGTATATTTACAAAGGACAATCAAAGTGGTAAGCTGTAAATTATGCTGAAAGCAATTTGCCTCCAATTTAATAATGGGTAGATAAGTAAATTACAGTTATGTCAAGCAATGTTCATGTATAGGTACATTTACATAGAATACAAATTACTGCTTAAAACATACAATGTACCATAGCAACAAAGTCTGTTTGTTATAATAGTTAGTCACATAAAGATCATTTATCAGTATGTTTGTAAGTTTTTTTTTACATGATTAAGATCCCCGATGAAAAACTATTTACACTGCCAACATGTATTGCACACACTTGCAATGATGCCACTATGACATGATTTGTTTTTTCATCTGCCACTGAAGTAATTGAGATTAAAACACTATACTGAACAAATATTTCAAGAAATTTATGATGTCAACCTTCTCAAAGGAATCACAATGCGAGTGATGTAAAACAAACCAAATAAATGATCCTCAAATCAACTTTGAAAACTTACATGTAGATTTGAGGGATTTAGATAAATTAGAACCAGTCTTTTTTAAGACCTTAATCTTTCAAAATATTTGGCTCTCCTTCCAATTTAATATGCATCTCCATTTTAAAATAAGTCACACCCTTTTTTAACGCTTGAATTAGTGATTTTTCTTGTAAATTTGTATTTGCTTTTAATGAGAATGGAATACCATTCAGTATAACTTAGTAGAAGCATCAATTATTTTTAAATACATGTTACGATAATACCTAATGGAATATATTCTTAATATATGTACATGCTTTATTATAAATAATTAAGAGGAAACAGCACAATTGAGTCACTTATAATTAACAACAACACATTTGTTACTTAATTATGTACTGGTTGGGAAGCATTTTTTCTATGGGTGAAAAGAATGAAAAATTTACATTGGGCATGTCTAAATACCCTTGAAGATTACACACAAAATATGGTAGTGCAGATTCCACAGTACTGGTCGTGTATGTAATTCCGGCCTGTACGTAAAAAAATCGGTCACCTGTGTTTAATCATTTTCATATTATTTTGATTATTTTTAGAACAATCAACTTGAAAACCAACCCTACTCTCAATATTTTGCAAATAAAAGAAGCTTATCACTGTAAACGTTTGCATTAAAATGTCTCAAACATAACACGAAATATTTCTTACATGGGAAAAGTGACGTCATCATCCATTGCGAAAATTATATTCATATAAGAAACAAATATATTTGATAAAATTATTATTATTTCTATCTAATAAACTTTATTTAAGGCTTTTTCAATTAATTATATATATATATATATATATATATATATATATATATATATATATATATATAAATTATCTCCCTTGATTAGAATATTAATAGGTTACATCTGGTAAAATTAATATAAGCGTTAAAAAATCGACACTTAAGTCAAGTTTTTAAACAGAATGTTTTTACTTTCTTAGCTATGTTAAATTATTTTTATAAAAACTATTAAAAATAAATATTTTTTATGAATTTGCAGTTCCCCATTAACAGTGCATGTTTATATTTATTAAAATAAGAAGGGGGAGTAACTGGTATAATAATGTTGCATATATTTTAAGTTTCAAGTCGAACATTTTGTTTACGTAAACCTTTATTAATACTCTTAAAATGAGGACATTTGTCTAAAGATAATTGCTTTGTAATTGTACCTGCAGATTAAACTGAAAAGTGGCCGATTTTTTAGGTACAATTGCCCTACGAAAATTGAGTTTATATGTCATTAATTTCTGTTCATAAAAGTAACATACACCGATCTAATTCAATTGAAATTTTCATGCTAGGTGAGTTTTGAACCAAGGATTATATATGTGAAGTTTAGTTTCAACCAGTTGCCCAAAACAAAAGATTTTGTTAAAAATAGTCCCAAAAGTGGCCGGAATAACGTACACGACCAGTACATGTACACATACATTTAAAAAAAAGGAATACCTGGAAGCTCCCAAAGCAGCTCCCCCCAGGCAGTGAGACAAAGCAGACATATGGCGGTGCACTCGATGGCTGGGACTCGTATACAACCAGGGCGCCATTCTTCAGGTCAGCCCCTCGATCCTGCTTCATCTGCCAGAACTCCTGTAGGGCCTCGACCACATTCACTAGGGACAAGACCAAAAGTGACCAAGTTCATGAGTGAGGTTTTTGCAAAATAATTTTTTTCCGTAAATTTCTTTAAATTTGTACCATGTAATAACAAGCCCTGTTATGGTTATTGATGACTGATGATTGCCAACTACATTTATAGACAATGACAAAGATAACTAATGCTTACATGTAGTTTTTCAAACAAGCTCATTTTTGCCTAAAAATAAAGCTATATATTATAGCAACAAAGAATTGTTCATTGGCCAGTAAACAATGTTCATGCACATAATAATATTTATTTTGACAAATATTTTTGCAACTGAAATGAGAAAAACATTGTGTATCATAAAGGCAATTATTTGTTAATTGGCTGATAGACAATGATCATTCAACAATTATGTTGATGTTATGGGTATTTATTATTTTCTTCCTTCATTATTTGGTTCTTGGACACTTTTGATGTAACAAAACTTTTATTAAGGCTAGTTTTTGGGGCGATTGCCTTCTGCAATTCGCCCCAGAGGTAACATTATATACGTAAACCAAAGAAAGAAGTCCGTAACTGCATCCAACCACTTTGCATCTCCAGATTCTGCATTCGCAAGCAAAATAGCTCCGATCAGATGATTAATGCGCCACAAAAAACACTGTGACGAAGTACATCGGTATTTTCCGTTGCAAAAAATGAACACTCAGAAGATGTCAAAGCTATCGGAAATTCTATGATTTTTTTAATTATACGTTTTGCGAAGATTACTGTGTTCATCCGGGTAGCTCAGTCGGTACAGCAAGATACTGTTAAGCACGGGGTCGTGGGTTCGAGTACCATGTAGGTGATACTTTTTTTCCCTATTATTGAATGGATTTACTTAATTCTTCGACATAACACTCCTTTCTGTTTACTTTTTTTAGCTTGACCCAGTGTTGACATTGACCTTTAGTATCCGATTGCTCAAAAACTAACATTTGCCGTATCTTACTTGATACTCAATGGATTAACTTTATACTTTGACACACTGAGGCCCGTGTACTTCGACAAAAACGATCCACAAACCTTACTGTACTTATTAAAAATTACTGCAATGCTTGTCTTTATCAGATCTATGTCAAGTTTGGAACTGGGTAAGTGTATTATATCTTCGCAGTTTAGCTTTCAATTTGCAAATACGACAAACACTTGTTTTAAAAAGCGTTTACATTTAACCCCAATAGCTAAATCATATAATGTTGACAGCCTGTCACCATGGTCACCCTTCCTTACTTCCATCTGTTTTCTTCAAAAAAGGTGATTGGTTGGCATCAAGGTGTTAAGTGTTTTAACGACTGAAAAATGTGAGCAAAATCACCCCACCAGTACTTTGATTTATGTTGGTACTTCAGTGTTGGAAAAATATGCAACAGTTACAGCAGTTTTTCATGCAAGTGCAACAAATTACATAAACAAGAACTGTCACCATAGGATGATTCATGCCCCCTATAAACGCTTGATAGAAGTTATGAGCTTTTTTCGAAACCTAAACGCAGATTTCGAAACCGAAACACAGACCCAAGTTCAAGGTCACAGGGGGCAAAATTTGTATGCGTATGGAAAGGCATTGTCCATATACACATGCATGCCAAATATGAAATTGCTATCTGAAGCGACATAGAAGTTATGAGCATTTTTCGAAACCTTAAAGCAAAGTGTGACGGACAGACGGACAGACAGTCGGATAACTATATGCCCTCCTTCAGGGGCATAAAACCTTTTTATTTTTGATATAATAATTATCAGGAAAATAGTAAAAAATGTGTACCTATCCAATCTTTTGCTTTCAGTTTACAAATAACCAGAAAAGTGACAGACTAAGTGAATCTCTCATTTGCTTTTGGACCTTTGCTTTAACTACTCAAAACTCAAAATAGAACTTAAATTTGAACATCTCCATTTGTTGACATTAAAAACATGTTTAACATTATGATGAAGGTCTCATATTTCACCCAGCCTTTCATACTCGCAATTTGCTACAAAGATACCCATGACATCTAATACGATCAGAGGAAGTTTGACATTCTTTCACTTTTATGAAAGAAATGGATTCTTTGTTACAGCTCGTCTCCTACAGTATTGTTATCAGGATATGGTCATAATGCCCTCTTTATTGAGCCATTATTTTACAGCCAGACAGTGACACTGACATTGTATCGTTTCAACCTAGGGAAACATGTACATGTTCATGTTATTACCCTATGTTTTCATTCAAAGTTAAATTCCACTGCCATACCACATTGCCATGAATTCCAATAATATCAAGCATGGAATTTGATTGCAACAGATAGCATGTAAAGCAACATTTACATGTACCATATGGCTTCAAGTCTACTTTGGATTGGGAAAAATCGTGTTGTGTTGACTAATATTAGATAATTAATGTTGTTGGTTTTATGCTTACAAATACTTTAAAATTGGTCATAAAAGTGATTTAAATACAATATTTTCTAAGGTTCAAACTTATAGATTTGGATTTGGAGATAAATGACATGCTAAGAGTTATTTAAGATGTATTCTTTTTTGGGAACCTGCAATTTGGAATTTTTAGGTCCAATTTGGGGAAAATATATACATTTTTCCAGTGGTAATGGGTCCCACTACCGTACCCAAATTTGAACCAAACAAATCACTGCCTACCTAAAAAAAATAACATAAAATTATAAATATATTAAAATACTAGATGAATAAGTATATTAATGGTGCTCGAACAATTTGGAAGAGTTAACAACTTAAGGTTTCACATGTGTTTTCAACTGTGTGGTCTGTGGTTTGAATATCTGAATCACTGCAAAAGTGCATACAGTGTAAATGTACATGCAGTACTCAAAATAAAGAGTCTTACGTACTGATTACAAAAAGGAAAATTATACAAGCACATATCATCTTACAATATCCCTAACAAAATAGCCCTGTTGCCTAAAATTAAAATAACAGTTACATTGTACATGTGGCTGCAGTGGAATAAATCCCTCTACAACATGTACATGAAGAATTTAATAATCTCTTTACAATAGAATAAGAAACGAGGATAATAAACTTTAAAGATACTTTCCCATGAAGAAATTATTGTTTAGTTACAATAAGTCAACTAACATGTACATGATGTGCATTATTATCCTCATATACATTAAAATATTTATTGTGGGAATGAATGTTACATTGTATAACATTGTTACAGAAGTCAATTTTCATGGCTTAGAGAATGTGTTCAGGGCAGCATGTGGCCACTGGTCAGAATTTTAAAAATCAATTGGAAGTACACCATATTGGGAATGGGGCCGGGTCCTGTTGGATTGGGAAAATCCCAGCATTTTTTCTAAAATTGGAAAATTAAATTGTTGTTGTTTTGCTTACAAATGCTTCAAAATTAAGAATAAAGGTGTTGTCAAAACTATATATTTACTAAGGTTCAACCTATAGATAGAAGTTGATGGTAGATGATCTTAATATTGAGATTTTTTTTTAAACCTTCAATTAGGAATGTTAAGGTCCCAATTGGGAAAAATATATTATCTATCTATCTCATAGTACTGCCTCACGCCTCTCTCGAGTATTATGGGCAGGGTGCGTATTGGCTGTTAGTAAAGTAAAAGTGTAAAAGATGAAAAAGATATCTTTCAGCAAATTAAGAATTTGTACCATAATAAGGATAGTGTTGTTAGGTTGTTAGGAGATTTAAAAGTCATATAGTATACAAGGGATAAAAATGAATAAAAACAATTCCCATGGGTTTAGTGGCTAAGTTGGGCTATTGCCTGCTTGAAGCTCTCAAGGTCAGGCAGCATTGCGACGTGATGGGGTAACCTGTTCCACAATACTGTGGTGTGGGGGAAGAAAGAGTACTTAAAGTAATCGTAACCTGTATGGACTTGACGAAGACTGAGGGGATGCATGTGTCTGTTTAACCTGGTTGGGACTTCAAGATAAGATGGGAGGGATATGGCCACAAGATGGTGGTAGACTTTGTAGAAAAGGACGAGTTTGGCATCTATGCGTCTGTTCTCAAGGGTGCGCCAGTTGAGTGTATTTTGCAGTTGTGTGACACTGGTGTAATGGGAGTAGTCATTATTTACCCATCTGACTGCTCGCAGCTGAATCATTTCTATGTTGTGATTGTTGACCTGAGTGTGTGGTGACCATACGGGGGAAGCATATTCAAGATGGGGACGTGTTTGATAGGATAGTGATTTGACCTTTTCATGTTTTGTCTTGATGTAACGTTTGAGGAGACCTAATGTTTTGTTTGCATTTGTTGTGATTTATTTAAAAAAATAAATGGGGCCAAATACAGACACTGAATTTGTACAGAAAAAACTCAACCTGTGAATTCAATATCCTAATCTTCTTAATTTTACACATCACATACTAAAAAGCAGTACAGAACATACTTTTCAACATTACAGCATGATATAAACTGTTCTGGAAGACATTGTCAGCAATCATATGCACAAGGCTTGCGTTGCCATTCGCCAAATTAGCCAATGGCTACAAATGAGCAAGTTTGACTAAAGAAAATTTTATTTGGCTGCAGCATCTTCATGAAACCTCATAAAACCACCATAATGAAAATTATTACAATGTTTTAAAGTATTTTGGCTCAAGAAAATGTTTAGCCAGGGGAAGCCATAATTAATTATAATATTTTCAAATTCTGAATAATCTTCTTTGTCAATTGCACAGTTCTAAGCAATTATATTCATATGCAAAGTTACATCTTTAAGTTCTCCTTATACCAAACTCTACTAAAACAATACCAACAGACTCAGGGTTCCTGCTGTCGATCGCCAATGTCCCCAAAGTAACAATTCAATCCTGGCATCAACTTTTCGCAAATGGCGATTTTTAGAAAATTGACATTTTTTTCTGCTCAATGTTTCCTTGAAATGACATAAGACTGTCACTCGCCGTTCACCAGTGGTTTACCAACAGATTTCCATTATGTAAGCAACACTGTTGAAAGCAATGGACTGTGGTGACTGCCGCAAAGTGGCGTGTAATGGTGATATCTGCGATCACAGGTACTTGACAATTTTGTTTTGGTCCTTGTATATACATGTATAATAAGGATATATACAAGGATCAAAAACAAATTGTTCAAGTACCTGTGAAGGTAACGTTATTTTGCGCATTTTTAGCGGCCGAAAAATAAATCAACTTTGCAATCTTTGGAAGTTGGAATTGGGAAAAAAACAACCAGATTTGCATTGGGAATGGGGCCCATATTCAGACCCATGGCATAGGGCGGAAAAGGCCTGATTATGTATTTTCAGAGCACCAGAAAGCTGCTGAAGCATACAAATTGGGGGTGACATATGCAGGCAGCTGATTAAATGTCTGGCTATTAAATCGACTTGTTCAATGTGCTTTTATTAAATTAACTTAATCAATTTGCTGTTATCAAATAAACTCATTAAACAATAGCTTTTGTTTGTATTATTACAACACAATTTTATTTCCCCAATGTGACCCCAGTTTTGCGACAACTTTAAATTTGGCGAAAGTAAGAGGCGACAACTTTTTGAGGTCCAGAGGAAACCCTGAAACTGAATTGTACATGTATGTAATTCAATACCTCTTCCATATCCTTGAGTGTGCTTGGCAAAACTATTCACAACTGCATCTACTGCCTCTTTCAGAACTGTTTTAGCTTTTGTGTCATTCATTTGTGCATTTGGTTGTGATCTCATCGACATGGCTGCTGCAGCCATGGCCTGTGCTGATCGTGACCCAATGGATGTTGGATCTGACATTTCTGACATCATCAGTGACATGCCTGGTGAACCCTGGGCTGGATGTGGACGATGATGTTGATGGCTCATTTATAAATCAGTTTTATCCATATAATTCAGTTAGGTATAAACAACGAATAACATCCATTTCACACCGATATTAAAAATGTTGTTGAAACATAATTGAAAACAGAATCTTTACCCATATTTCACAAATGTTTGTAGCTTCACCTGCTTCTCGTGATGATCTAATTTATGATTACCCTAATTTTTCAATGAGTTTTGGTTAGTTAAACTTTAGTATTGATCAATAAGTGAAGTTTAAGTTCAACAATAAACCAATTTAGTTCATTACAACAGATATAAAACTATATTGATGTAAACTATTGGTATACAGTCAAAAAGTATACATAGAATTTTATAGAGCGATTGGATGGCAACTTAACAAAATCTCATCAATAATCGACACTGCCATTTCCATTCATTTTCACAACAAATCCATTGACCTTTGACCCGTGACATTCACTGCGATGTAACGTTTTTTTTCATAAATATTTTTATTATTCATGAGCATGTTACAACTTTAAAAGCATCAACATTTTTTATAAGACATGATTTTTTAAGATCTGATGCGATTTTAAAGTTAATTAAAGTTATTTATTAACTGCGAAAATCAATATGGCGACTCCCGAGCAAGTTTACATTCACTACTCAACCAACATATAACATACATATTTGTTTGTTGTTTATTAGTTATGAAGCCTGAATTTACAATTTCTATTCTAAATGTTTTATTTGACATGTTGATTTTTTAAATAAAGAATTACTTTTGTACCGAACAACTCTAAATGTACTTGTATTTATTGTTTTAAATTACTTACATAATCATTCGGATATAGGTCAAAGCGGTCAGTGATCTAAAACGGTCACACTAATACAGAGCTGCAGATAATTTGATACTTATTTTTAATGTGGAATTTTTAATCTAAATAATTTTTTGGTTAAAGTAAATTTGCATTTAAGCATCTTATCTGGAGACCTGCGACTCTATAAATCATATTAGTAATACCAGGGTACTGTATGGAAAACCTAGCACTAGTGATATGCTGTTTTAAAATAACCTGTCAATAATATCCGCAAGGGGAGTTAGACAGTATAGATAGATAGAAATAACTTATGAATAAACCATCAGTTGTTATTTTGAAATAGGCAATGAGTCAACCATCGGTAGCAATCATTGGTGGGGGTGTGGCAGGACTGGTTTGTGCCAACAGGCTTCAACAGCTGGGAATCAGTCAGTCTACTGTTTTTGATACAGGTAGATATGCATGATGAGACAGTTTTTAGATAATTAATTAAATAGGTTTAATAAAAGAAATTCCAGGGCAAGGCAAGGTTATGTTTTTAGCTATAAGCAGTGTAAATTGGTTACTTAGCAACTAGTTTTGAGTGTTGCCTTATCATCAAATGGGGGAATATGCTCTCATAGTTATACACCATTTGTTAACACTTAAAATGAATATACAATATTCGTCATATTCATTTTTCAGGAAAACATGGACCTGGGGGAAGATGTTCGAGTCGAGTGGTCAACATAGGAGGAAAGTTGCATGTGTTTGACCACTCTGCTCAGTATTTCACTGTCAGCGATTCTAGATTTGCCAAAATTGTTTCATACTTACACAGAAAGGGTGCTGTGAAACAATGGAAGGGCAAAATAGGAAAGTTGTCAAAAGGCTCTTTTGAAGAAGATAAGAACCTTTCACAAGCCTTTGTTGGAAGGACAGGGATGCATGATATTCCCAGAAGTTTGGCAGAAAACATAAACGTACGTGTCAATACATGGGTTGGAAATGTTTCGTGGGAAGATTCAATTAAGAAGTGGAAGGTGGACAAGTATGGAATGTTTGACTATCTGGTAATTGCTCATAATGGTAAATGTGCAGACAGGCTAATGGCTAGTGCAGGCACGCCACAAATACACACATTGACACAGGTGCGATTTTCTGATCGGCTCAATGTTAGAGACAAGCGTATGCATCTGTGTTCCATTTGGGCCCTGCTTGTCAGCTTTCCTAGATCTCTTGAATTGAAATATGAAGGTAAGGAAGTTAGAGTTATACTGTAAATTGTCTTTATTAACTGTCATCAGTGATTCTCCCCCCCCCCCCCCCCCCCCAAGAATAAACGGCCTATTTCCCAATGGAAAAAAAGTAACTTTTTTCCCAAAACTCTATTCAAAATTTCTCTAAAAAGATTTCAAACTTCTCCAATAAACTCAATAATTGATATAACTCGAAGACACTTAATGTTATTATAAATTTAAAAGTGCAGTTAAGCATGAACTTATTAACAATTGGAAATACCTGTACTGTGATTTATTATGCTCCCCCAAACAATTTTTGGGGGAGCATATAGTCGCAGCTTCACCTGTCAGTGCGTGTGTCCGTCCTTGCACAATTTTCGTCCGGGCTATTTCTCAGCAATTAATGACCGGAATTCAATTAAACTTTATGGGAAGTTTCACTACCAAGAGGAGATGTGCATATTATCAGCCGGTTCTGGTCGGGTGATTTTTCACAGAGTTATGGCCCTTTGAAATTTTCCATTAACTGTACATATAGTGCATTTCTTGTCCCCCCCAACTACTAGACGTTTCCTTTTATCTGAATATATAGTGCAATATTCTGACAAAAAAACCTTTGGGAAGCATCACCTGTCTCCGACGGTTTCTTGTTATCATATTTATAATGTTTTATCTTCTCAATTTTTATGGTTTATTGAGCTATCTTTCAGAATCTAAAAGACACACTCTGTAAAATGTAAGCAGGTAAAAACCTTGGTCATATTGTTATTATTTTGAAAGACATGGCCTGTGTTTGGAAGTTCTGGACAGCGGGCTGGACTTAAAATGTTGTCTGATTGTGCAATTATGAAAATATGCCAGTCTAAAGAGTTAAGAGAAAAAATTAAGATATTCTTTTTCTAGCAATATAATTTGTTATAAATCCAGATATTTGGTTGGAATTTTATTTAAAACTCACTTTTGTCATTGAAATAATAAAGTGTGAGAGATTCTGACTCTTTAACTCAGTACTTTACCATTACTGTTAACAATGCAGTCATGCCATGAATTATTTATAAAATAAAGCTTCTATGAAAATATCACTAGTATGTATGTTTTGTTCAAGTACTGATAAGTTACCTACTGGTAGTTTTCAGAGCAGGATAAGTAGCGTTTTGGTCAGAACATAATGATGAAACAAACTAACTCTTGGTTTCTACAACTCATTTGTGTACTTTTAGTATAAATGATAAAAAAGTTGATTGTACAATTTATCTGTGAATGGTGAAAAAATTAGTTCTTGTAACTTGCCTTTAACTTTAAAATTGAATGTATTGTACATATATTTTTAATGCAAAAACAAAATTATACATGTACACTTTATGATTTATGATTTTTATTGATATTTCACTTTCAAAAATTCTAACAGAAATGAAAAATCATTCTACAGTAATAATGTTTTACAAACAATTTTAATTCTGCTTCAGGCGCTCATGTTGAAGACGAGGATATTTCGTGGCTCGCCAATAATACAGCCAAACTAAGTGTTAGCGATTTGGCAACTGGCTCCCAAGTCGAATGCTGGACCGTTTTCAGCACTAGACAATTTGGGACTAGGTATTAATATACTTAAAACTCAGGTTTTTGTAATCATTGTATATTGTTGTGCTTGAAAGTGCTTTGGTGCCAAACATTTATACATTCATACATAACCTTAAGTTACAAATAAAAATAAAATAATATTTTTTTAAATGAAACGATCAGAATATCATTATAACTATACATTTGGATTGATTTGAACCGCTTTTTCAGACAAAGAAATTATTCTCAGTGTAAGCATCCAAATATCTAACAATGGGTACTGGTTTTTACAGGCATAAATGTTCACAGGAGAACATTCCCCCGAACGTGGAAAGGGAGGTGACTGAGAAGCTGTTGGCTGGCGTACAGAGGGTCACAGGGGTCGCCCAGCTGCCACCCCCAGCCTACACCAGGGTACAGTTGTGGGGGGCGGCACTCCCTCTCAATGTGCTCAAGGTGAGGATACTTCTGATGAATGCTATGGACGAAACATGTTCAGTATGAAAAACATTTTTATAAACGTGTTTGTACGCTGTATTTTACTCGCAGTTTGTTCAGTATGTTCAGGTTTTATGCTGTTTTCTGCTCACCTGTATCTTAGGGTTTGAAATTAAGCCTTTTAAATCTGAAACTATATAGGAAAGTATTTAATTTAATTTTAAAGGGTAAAGATTGCCATTTGTGGGTTATGCGACCAAACAATCAGATTAATAAGTGTATTTCTTCAACTCTAACGCTTTCTTTAATTATTTAATCTTTATTTTAAAAATTAATGCATTAGATGAATCAGATGATCTCATTCATGGTGACAATGGTGTTATTTTACTCTTGAAATGTGTCAATGTAAATCATTGTTATTATAAATTTAATTACTATGGACAAACATTTGCAAAACCATGTCAATTTAGTAGCTGAAAGAATTTTCAATGGCATTTTTAATTATGATGACCCAGGTGAAAACATTATTATTTATATAAAAATAAAGCTTATTAAGACTTATCAAATTAATCTTGAAATTTATGAAGTTGTATTCTTGTTAAAGTAATAATAGAGTCAAACACATTAAATTAATGGAATACATGATAATAACAATAATTAAATAAACTGTTATACATTTTTGTCGTTGACTTTATTAAGAGAATTATTTTCCAAGCTATTTCTCAGCAACTTATTATGTGAATTCAATGAAACTTTATGGGAAGCTTCACTACCAACAGGAGATGTGCATATTATCAGCCGGTTATGGTCGGATGATTTTTCACAGAGTTATGGCCCTTTTAAATTTTCTATAAACTGTACATATAGTGCAATTCTTGTCCGGGCTATTTCTCCTCCAACTACTGACTGGAATTCAATGAAGCTTTATGGGAAGCTTAACTACCCTGAGAAGATGCGCATGTTATTTGTGGGTTCTGGTTAGATGATTTATTTAGAGAGTTATGGCCCTTTGAGTTTTTTAAGTTGCTAAACCATCCATCGTATTATTTTGTCCAAAGTTATGCCTCTCAAGACGTTTCCTTTTATCTGAATATATAGTGCAATATTGTGACAAAAATAACCTTTGGGGAGATTCACCCGTCTCCGATGGTTTCTTGTTTACCCAGTGAAACCCCTGAGATCTTTAATTTTCTTCTCTTTCTTACATCTTTCTTTAAATGCTTATCCATGTTATAATCTAACTAACAAAATATTTTGTTAGCATCAATTTCATTTATAAAAATTAAGCGAATTTCTTCTTGTATTAATAGAGATCATAGATCCAATATGGCATTCTATAATTCAATACTTTTTATGCCCCCAGTAGGGTGGCATTTAGCAGTCACACTGTCTGTTAGTCCATCCTGCATTCCTTTTCTCAGAGTTTTTTATGCAACGCTGTCACCAGGTCAGCAGTTTACACAAGAGCTGGACATAATGTAACTTTATTTTTGCCATGTCTCAAGTTTTTGAAAATACATTTCTTAATCCTTATTGCATAAAAGACAGTTTTTCTAGCAGTTTTTGCAGATATCTAAAGATTTACGTCAATATCTCCAAGGTCAAGGTCACAATTTGAGTTCAAAGGTAAAAAATGGCCATAAATGAGCTTGTCCGGGCCATAACTATGTCGTTCATTGTGAGATTTTAATGTCATAAATACGTTACCTACTATCTATTAGCTTATAGCTTTCCAAGGGGAATTAACTCATCCGGAATTTTAACTGGGAACCGGCCACCTCATTACCGTAACACAGGCCAGGTTAAACATTACTGCAACGCAACCTAGGCAAAAATCGGTAACCAATCCTCAATATTCTTTCCGGATCGACCAGGTGTAGACGTGTCTTTTACAGCTCTGAATTGAAAATTGTTTTTCGATTTATTTCACTTGGTTGATTGGGGTTTTTCATAGATAAATTGTGTTATTTATCTTTGTACTTCTTATTCGGAATATTTTATGTGGATTTTATGGACTTTTGTTTCAGTTGTAAAGGTAAGCCATGCTTGCTTTTGTTGAACAATCGTTTATTTCTACCATGCTGGGTGTTTTAGGCGCGAAAGAGCACGTGCAAAACGTTTTTTTTTCTAATGCGTGAATCTTGTTTTCAGCTTTGCTGCGTTTTAGGTACATTCTCATGTACATGAGCACGTGTATATCGTGATCTTCGTCAATACGCAGTTGAGGAAAATTGTACAGTGTAAATATTCTTCTAATGCGTTACGAGATCGTGCAAAGCGTGCTCTTCTAATTCTTTGACAGATTGTTTATCATTTGCCATTGTGTGCAAAAATGATTTTACATTTCATATGACAATATTAATTGATGATCATTATATTTTCATCTGTTTTGAATTAAACTTTTGTTTAATTTATGATCTACGGCAGTGGTATTATACGTACCATTGACTTTCTCTTTTACAATAATAACTTAGAGAATGTTAATTATTTTCATTATGGACAAATAATGATTTTATGTGCCGCATGATAATCTGGTCTGTGACCATTTTATTATTGAATATGTTTTGCTCTTGTCTTTCATATAATCGACTTAATGATGGTCGCAGATACAAGAGATGATAAAACCCGATGACGTCGCAGATCATGGATGACTTATTTCATGTTCAAATTGTTGAAACTTGATTGTTTCAGCCTTGCCGGGTTTTTGTACGTACTCATGCACTTGAGCACGAGTTTTTCGTTTTTCCTCTTCAATAAATAATTGAGAAGGTAATCCAACTAGGATTTCGTGCCTTTTTCATCAAAAGATTATTGAGGCCAATTGTACAGCGTTTGTTTGTTTACATATTGTGGTTTAACTTTTATTTAATATTTTAACCATTGTTTTTGTCTTTTGTAGGTTCTTTCTGTTTCTTTTGTTTCAGAAATGAACTTACAAAATAGAGGTTCATGTGGTCATGTCAAGACAAGGTGGAATTTCCACAACACTTGCCTTGCATGTACCGGTTGCACTTGCTTCACAAATGTGCGGTGTGCGTATTGTGGGCTTATGACACAGCTGGTCGCCGACGGACATCGATCAGCCACAACGCAACGAACCTACAACAGACGTTGATTGTCCGGTGACTTCACTGGATGATGGTCTTTAAATTGTTTTGAATATACGTACAATTGATGTTATCTTTTACAATAGTAACTAAGATAATATTAGTTAATTGTATTATATGCTAATAATTATTGTGCCATATGACAATCTGGTCTAGGACCAGTTAATTGTTGAATATGTTTTAGTCTTATTTTTCATATTCAACTACACGATGTCTGCAGAGAGGACATCTGATGATATAGCCTTCGCTATTCTTTCCCGGGCAGGATGAGATCTATTAGTAAATATTGCTTAGAAAGTAGATCTACATCACACCTTATGGCACCAAGATGGGAAGAAGAGCCATACGTCGGTAACTGCCCGTTGGCGGTGACCTTGGAGGGTCATCGCCGGTGACAGTACTGTTCACTTAGTGACGGTCCGTTCACCGGAAAACAATTTCCGGGTACTGTTCCCGTTAATTGAGGCGAGACGGGCAAGACGTGGAACACGGAGCTACCTCTCCGTCGATCGTCGTCAGACCATTGGGGCGTTCGCCATTTACCGGTCTGTGCCCGTAGACGTTGACCACGGAGCAACAACGGTACGTCGGTCAATGTCTCATTCAGGTTTGTTGAGGTATGTATGATTATAACATATATACCTAACGTTGACCACGGAGGTTCAATACTAGTGACGTCACAGTTTCAGAGATGTTCCTGTAACACGTTGAGGAAACGGTTCCCATTAACATAGACGGACAAGACGTGGAACACAGAACTATCGCATCGTCGATCGTCTTCAGATCATGGTGCTTTCGCCTTCACCGGTCTGTGCCTGTAGACGTTGACCACGGAGCAACAACGGTACGTGGGTCAATGTCTCATTCAGGTTTGTTATGGTATGTATGATTGTAGCATAGTATACCTAACGTTGCCAACGGAGGTTCACACTAGTGACGTCACCATTTCATATTTGTTTCATGAATGGTCCGTTACAGAACACCAGTTACCGGGGACTGATCCTGTCATGGAGAAGAATATCCGTCACGGGTTCTCGGTACCTAAGAAGAACCTTCTTACGTCGGTTTTTGCCCGAGGACATTGACCACGGAGCAACAACTGCACGGTGATTAATGTCTATTCAGGTATGTATTTTATGAGACATACTGTATCTAACATTGCAGGTGACGTCACTGTTTCATATTTCATGATCGGTCCGTTCACCGAACACCAGTTTCCGGGGACTGATCTTGTCATCGAGAGGAAATTTCAGTCGCCGGTTCCCGGTACCTAAGAAACGGGCAAGACGTGGATTACGGCTTTTCACTCTCCGTCGATCGTTGCTAGACCTTATGGCGCACACCATTCATCGGTCTTTGCCCGACATGTTGACAACGGAGCTATAACAGTACGTCGGTCAATGTCTCAGTCAGGTATATAAGATAAGGAAGGTAAGAATAAGTAAACATCATCTGACTTCTTATTCATCTTATTCGTCCACAGATACAACAACAGTAGACGGACACGCTATTCTTCATCGAGCACTGGCCAGAAGAAGAAGTCGTTCATCATCATCGGATAGGATAGACATCGAAAATACCTCGCTTTCAATGAGCAGTTCTCGTAAGCGTTCACGTCAACGCTCATGTAGACATTATTTTGGAGACTTTATTTCCAGCGTAGCCAAACAATATTTCGGCATCGCAGGTATATTGGAATTCGCCATTCATCATGTATGGATTTCCGAACCTACTGGTCATATTGACGTTTTCTATATTATTCCTTTACGGAATATCATATCACCATTACACATGTGTTGGTTTTCTTAGGCATCCACACATGTTGCAGTCACCGAACCTTATTTGTATACGAACATTAGTTCGTTTAAATTTCAGGCTTCGGGATTAGGTCATTTTGCCACCACGACTACATTGGACACTTTGTGCCTGTCATACTGATAATCTAACATTGTTTTCCGATTTACAGTATCAGTTAGATGACTTCTGCACCAGTTATTTTCATCCTGACGCAGTCTTATTAGGACCGATTCGTTCCGATCACAGCGCACCGATCTCCGGACACCAGTCACCGATCAAAACAAGTAGTCGTTTTCTTCCTCCTCTTCTTCGTCATCGAGGGGGTTCGTCATCATTGCCATCGGAATTGAGTTTTGGCTCGTTCTTCTTTGTCGAGCAATACTCGGATTTCATGTCAGACCATATGGATTCCATCATATTTTGGCATTAAACCAATAACGTTACCGGTCATATTAAGGACCGTTCCGGTTAGGTTAACAGTTACCAATCACCGGTATTAACTTGTGTTTTCATCGGTCATAATTTGTAGCAACGGTTATCTTCTACTTTTCTAGTTGTATAACCCTTGCTATGATTCTATTGAATCCAATATTTTATGGATTGAACAATTTCCATGACATTTTGTATTTTTTTTAATACTCGTGTTCTACTGATGACCGTTATTTGCCAAATCATCTACGCTGATTTGGTTTATGGTTGAATTTCCTTACCAGCTAATCCAAATTGGTGCTGGATATGAATTACTTATACTATAAGAATATGAAATACATCTATCTGTTATTTCTACTTCTATCTCCGCCGACTACATGCAGACTATTGGTCTTGCAGTTTGTTCGGCTGAAGCGAGCTCGAAATCTTATATTGGGCTCGAACATTTCTATTTGATCTAGAATTATATTCGAGAACCTTAGGTTAAATTTTAACATACCTTAACCTGTTGGATACAGACGAGCATTCTTTTTAGCTCTTTTTCATTTATAAACATTTTCACGACTCGTTTGTGATGATTTCAACTAGCACACATCGGTCGTGGTTTATTTCCAGACACAGAGGTGAACATATTATCACTCATTGTATTTGTATTCCAGGAACTTATTCGTTATTTGCAAGATAGCAGGTCGTCTCAACGCCTGCAGTTCTTTTTCCTTTCGGTTAAATGAAAATTGATTTGCGCATGCGCGCCAGTGTTTTTCCAAATCGCTTACACGTAGATGCTAAAATGTTTCGAGGAAAGTTGTTTCTCATCTAACGCTAGTAATGAGCAAAATGCGATCATAGATCGCGAAATGCGATCATAGATCGCAGTGTTAATGCTACACCGCGAATGCAGTTCGTAGAAATCTATCAACAGCGTGTGCGATTGTTATACATTCGTCCACTTGACATAAACTGGATACTTAGGTTATTCTATTATTTTGCCAGTTTTGGAATATCTTAGTGAGTTTTTGCCATATTTTTATGGTATCTACTTAGTGAATCATGTGATTATGGTTCTACGACCTTTTAAGTCTCCTGTACAATTAATTTCAGGAACTTCTGCACAGGTCAAATATCATATCTTAGAGAGAAATATGTATACAGATCCAAACATGTGCCACTACATGTCTGGCCATTATTTAGTTGTTTCTGCAGAAGAACATATTTCTGTTAGAACTTCAATACTTGTTACTTTTGAAAGGATAATTCCATCAGAACGGTATATGAGGTTCCCTGGAAATTCTTTTTGACTGGGTATTTGAGAGCATAGTTATTACCTTAATCACTCTGCTAGATGCATACATCTTTTTCTTTGATGATAAGAAATGTGTTCTTCTTTCCATCAAGGATAGAGATTATGCTTTCGTATACCTTGTTTTGTGTTAGTCATCACAACTCTGTGCTAATTTGGAACTGATCCAAGCTATGGAACATTAACACTATGTTGTTCGTTCTTAAGCGGTTTTGGCTTGTGTTATTGGGTTGCTTGATGAGCTTCCTATGAATTTTTTTCATCAGCCTTATTAACAGTTCCAATATAATTTTTAAGACGGGTTTTTCCTTCTAATTATGTCTTTATCATACTGAGAAGTGAAATTCATGCTTTTTCTGTTGAATAAGACCAATTTCAGTTAGATCTAATGTCGTCTTCACTTTATTGTGTCAGCCAGGATTCCTTGCTTATATCAACTCTATATGACTTCTCAAAATCTTCAAGTTTCCAAGTTTTCTTAAACTGGTAGACATGTAGATAAGGATAAACTTCTATGGCCAATCAGGGCTTTGAAGTTCTATCTCAGCAGTGTTAGTACATTCGAGGTTCTAAAAAGACACTCTTCATTTCCCTAAAAAAAGGGGGGGGAGATGTGTCTGCGGTTTCTATTAACTAGGGTTAGACCTCTACAAGGAAGGTTTACTCTTATCTCTTATCTAAGGATTCATTCCTTTTTAGGATCTGACCGCATGAAGTAAGAGCTTGTCTGGTTCGTGGGCGTATATTAATCACACCCCACTTCTTGACATGCTCCAAGTTTTTTTCTGTAGGAATCCGACCACCTTTTTCATCTTTTTATCTTCTTTTTCTGAAGTGCCAACAAAACCATTTGTATGTGTTTGGTCTTGTTGTAATTTCAATAACGGAAGTGTCTTCTTTTTGACATAGACATATTTACTCTGTCTGATGAGTCAAAATTAATACCGTTTTAACGAAGATAACCTGATAAACCTTGTTTTGGGTTTTGGCTGTCATTAGCTGGTAACCCTTTTTATGGGTTCTACTGTGATGGGAAAATATTTACGAGCCTTCCCACCTCAGCTTCAAAATCAGCTAATAGATAGTAGGTAACGTATTTATGACATTAAAACAAATTTTTAAAGTAAAATTCATTTTAATTATTAAATACTTACCTACTATCGGTAAGTCCCACCTCCCACCCCGCTATTCGATTAATATTTTGTATATGTATTGAAAGAATATTGAGGATTGGTTACCGATTTTTGCCTAGGTTGCGTTGCAGTAATGTTTAACCTGGCCTGTGTTACGGTAATGAGGTGGCCGGTTCCCAGTTAAAATTCCGGATGAGTTAATTCCCCTTGGAAAGCTATAAGCTAATAGATAGTAGGTAAGTATTTAATAATTAAAATGAATTTTACTTTAAAAATTTGTTTTAAAATCATTAGGCAAATTTGTTCACCATCATTGGAAGGTGTGTTGCTCAAAAGAATTATGTCTATATCTCCAAGGTCAAGGTCACACTTTCAGTTCAAAGGTAAAAAAATGACCATAAATGAGCTTGTCCGGGCCATTACTATGTCGTTCATTGTGAGATTTTAAAATCTTTTGCCAAATTTGTTCACTATCATTGGACAGTGTGTCGCTTGAAAGAATGATGTCGATATCTCCAAGGTCAAGGTCACACTTTGAGTTCAAAGGTCAAAAATGGCCATAAATGAGCTTGTCTGGGCAATATCTATGTTGTTCATAGTGAGATTTTAAAATCATTAGGCACATTTGTTCACCATCATTGGACGGTGTGTTGCGTGAAAGAATAACGTCAATATCTCCAATGTCAAGGTCACACTTTGAGTTCAAAGGTCAAAAATGGCCATAATTTAGCTTGTCTGGGCCATAACTAATTTCGTTCATTGTGAGATTTTAAAATCATGTGGCATATTTGTTCACCATCATTGGACAGTGTGTCATGCGTAAGAATTACGTCAATATCTCCAAGGTCAAAGGTAAAAAATGGCCATAAATGAGCTTGTCCGGGCCATAACTATGTTTATTGTGAGATTTAAAAATTACTCGCCACATTTGTTCACAGTAATTGGACGGTGTATCATGCGAAAGAATTACATCGATATCTCCAAGGTTTCCAGTCAATTGTAGAGCTGCAACGATTCGCCAACAGCTCGATTCGATTCGATTTCGATTTCAGACACTCCGATACCGATTTTTCGATTCGATTCATCTTCAAACCTAGTTTAAACATATATTCACTCTTATGCCTCAAAATTAACACTTCTGTTCAAATGTGATTTCAATAAAACACATAAAATGAATAGCAAAAGAATAGCAAATTAGGAATTTTAATATAAAAACTTCTCACTATTGATTACACAATAATATAAAAATAAATATATATAATTTATAATTATACACGTGTGAAAAATAATGAACTTGTCTAATATTGAAAAAAAAAAAAATCAAGAAAAAATTATAACCTATATTCATATCAAAACAGGTAACAAATCGGGTACGAGTTGACTAGTGGGGGACTTGTTGACCAAAAATCGGGTACGAGTTAACCAAATCGAGTATGAGTTGACGGAAGGTACGTGTTGACTTAGGTACGAGTTTACTAGCTTCGTATCTCCAAGGTCAAGGTCATACCCCGAGTTCAATGGTCAAAAATGGCCATAAATGAGCTTGTCTGGGACATACATTGTAACTACATGTATGTCATTCATTATGAGATTTAAAAATTACTCTGTACATTTGTTCACAATCATTGGACGGTGTGACATATGAAAAAATTACTATATCTCCAAGGTGAAGGTCACACTTGGAGTTCAAAAGTCAAAAATGGCCATAAATGAGCTTGTCTGGGCCAAAAATAGGTCATTCATTGAAAGATTTTAAAATGACTCTGTACATTAATTTTGTTCACAGACATTTTATGGCGTGTCATGCGAAAGAATTCTAGATTTCAAAGGTCAAAATGGCCATAAATGATAATGGCATATTTATTCTTAATAAGCTCCATAAATTAGCTTCTCTTGTTTTGTGGAGACAGCAAGCAAAATATCCTGTGTAGATGCATCATGTGGGTGTATACGTCAAGTCTGTGACAAAGCTCTAGTTTTTGTTTTGTGATTCAACCTTCATGACCTACAAATGAAGGGTGAAATTCCTTCGGGTCCATCGATTTTTGGTGAAATAATGGGCCTTGGACATTTTTTTGCGAGGCTGTTTTCGGAGAAAACCCGAGCTATTGTCATAGTCTGCTCGTCGTTGGCCATCGACGTCCGACGTCTTCCGTAGGCGTCTTGCTAAAACCTAGCATTGGCTCTAAAATCAATGTACTTCCACCTACAACTTTGAAACTTTATATGTAGATGCACTTTGATGAGTTCTACATGCCACACCCATTTTTGGGTCACTAGGTCAAAGGTCAAGGTCGCTGTGACCTCTTATATCAAACTTTAACATAGGCTCTAAAATCAAAGTGCATTTACCTACAACTTTGAAACTCCATATGTAGATGCACCTTGATGAGTTCTACACGCCACACCCATTTTTGGGTCACTAGGTCAAGGGTCAAGGTCACTGTGACCTGTAATATAAACTTAAACAAAAACCTTAACATTGGCTCTAAAATCAAAGTACTTCCACCTACAACTTTGAAACTTCAAATGTAGATGCACTTTCACGAGTTCTACACGCACCACCCATTTTTGGGTCACTAGGTCAAAGGTCAAGGTCACTGTGACCTCTAATATCAAATTTTCACATAGGCTCTAAAATCAAAGTGCTTCCACCTACAACTTTAAAACTTCATATGTAGATGCAACTTGATGAGTTCTACAAGCCACACCCATTTTTGGGTCACTGGGTCAAAGGTCAAGGTCACTGTGACCTCTTATATAAAACTTAAACAAAAACCTTAACATTGGCTCTAAAAACAAAGTGCTTCCACCTACAACATTAATACTTCATATTTAGATGCACCTAGATGAGTTCTACAAGCCACACCCATTTTGGGGTCACTTGGTCAAAGGTCAATATCACTGTGACCTCTTATATAAAACTTAAACAAAAACCTTAACATTGGCTCTAAAAACAAAGTGCTTCCACCTACAACGTTAATACTTCATATTTAGATGCACCTAGATGAGTTCTACAAGCCACACCCATTTTAGGGTCACTTGGTCAAAGGTCAATGTCACTGTGACCTCTAATATAAAACTTTAACATAGGCTCTAAAGTCAAAGTGCTTCCACCTACAACTTTGAAACTTCATATGTAGATGTACCTTGATGAGTTCTACACGCCACACTCATTTTTGAGTCACTAGGTCAAAGTTCAAGGTCACTGTGACATCTAACAAAAAACTTTAACATAGGCTCTAAAATCAAAGTGCTTCCACCTACAACTTTGAAACTTCAAACCTAGATGCACCTTCATGAGTTCTACACGCCACACCCATTTTTGGGTCACTATGTCAAAGGTCAAGGTCACTGGGGCCTCTAATATAAAACTTAAACAAAAACCTTCACAATTGCTCTAAAATCAAAGTGCTTCCACCTACAACTTTGAAGTTTCATACGTAGATGCACCTTGATGAGTTCTACACGCCACACCCATTTTTGGGTCACTAGGTCAAAGGTCAAGGTCACTGTGACTGATCTTCATAAAACTTGGTCAGAAGATATTTCCCAATGATATGTTTGACAAGTTTTAAAATGGTTCTGTTTGGTTGGAAAACTGTGGCGGCCTTGAGGGGGGGGGGTATATATCCTTGATTATATGGGACTTGGCTATAGTAAAATCTTGTTAGCACTCTAAAAGTAATATTTATTTTTTATTCTTAATGAAAGTTGGTCAGATCATTTGTTTTAATGACATCTTGGGCTTCAAAGAACAGATTAGGTCCTTTGTATCTCAGGTGAGCTACTTTGGGCCTTTCAGGCCCTTTTGTTGGAATTCCTCAGATCTTTTTTATGCCCCCAAAAGGGCATATAGTGATCGGACTGTCCGTCACACTTAGCGTTTAGGTTTCGAAAAATGCTCATAACTTCTATGTCGTTTCAGATAGCAATTTCATATTTGGCATGCATGTGTATATGGACAAGGCCTTTCCATACGCACACATATTTTGACCCCTGTGACCTTGACCTTGATCTTAGGGTCCGCGTTTAGGTTTCGAAATCTGCGTTTAGGTTTCGAAAAAAGCTCATAACTTCTATGTCCCTTGAGCTATAACCTTCATATTTGGTATGCATGTGTATATGGACAAGACCGTTCCATAAGCGCAACAATTTTGACACCTTGAACTTAGGGTCCGCGTTTAGGTTTTAAAATCTGTGTTTAGGTTTCGAAAAATGCTCATAACTTCTATGTCCCTTGAGATATAGCCTTCATATTTGGTATGCATGTGGCCTTTCCATATGCACAAAAAAATAGACCCCTTGACCGTGAACTTAGGGTCCACGTTTAGGTTTCAAAATCTGCTTTTAGGTTTGAAAAATGCTAATAACTTCTATCAAAGCGTTTATAGGGGGCATATGTCATCCTATGGTGACAGCTCTTGTTTTAAATATTAGGCTGTGACTGAAACTATTGCAGCAGAGCCAAAGCTTTTTTCTTCATTTTCCATAGAAATCAAGCAGCATATTGTTTAAGAATTGTGTTGAATATTTCTCTCTTCAGACTCGGGAGGAGTGTGTGTTTGATGGTCTCCACAACGTAGGTATCTGTGGTGACTGGCTCACCTCCCCTTGTGTGCAGGGAGCCGCAGTCAGTGGGCTAGCTCTGGCTGAGAAAATACATCTACATCACGTGGGTAGGCAGCTGTTATTTGCAAGCCCTGCCTTGAAAAAATGGGGTTGAATGCATGTGTGTAAGGTGTTGTCTCAGGTTAGCATTTGCTGTCTGCACAATCTTATCGGGGACAATACTTTTTGCCTTTATTGAATTTTTGCTCTAAAGAAACTTTATTTAAATGAAAAATTTCAATAACATCTTAAAGTTTCCTCCCAGATTAGCCTGTGCAGAGTGCAAGTTTCCTCCCTGATTAGCCTGTGCAGAGTGCAAGTTTCCTCCCTGATAAGCCTGTGCAGATCGCAAGTTTCCTCCCTGATTACACTGTGCAGAGTGCAAGTTTCCTCCCTGATAAGCCTGTGCAGAGTGCAAGTTTCCTCCCTGATTAGCCTGTGCAGAGTGCAAGTTTAAGTTTTCTCCCTGATTAGCCTGTGCAGAGTGCAAGTTTCCTCCCTGATTAGCCTTGCAGAGTGCAAGTTTCCTCCCTGATAAGCCTGTGCAGAGTGCAAGTTTCCTCCCTGATTAGCCTGTGCAGAGTGCAAGTTTCCTCACTGATTAGCCTGTGCAGAAAGCAAGTTTCCTCCCTGATAAGCCTGTGCAGAGTGCAAGTTTCCTCCCTGGTTAGCCTTACAGAGTGCAAGTTTCCTCCCTGATTAGCCTGTGCAGAGTGCAAGTTTTCTCCCTGATTAGCCTGTGCAGAGTGCAAGTTTCCTCAATGATTAGCCTGTGCAGAGTGCAAGTTTCCTCCCTGATAAGCCTGTGCAGAGTGCAAGTTTCCTCCCTGATAAGCCTGTGCAGAGTGCAAGTTTCCTCCCTGATTAGCCTGTGCAGAGTGCAAGTTTTCAACCTGATTAGCCTGTGCAGAGTGCAAGTTTCCTTTCTGATTAGCCTTACAGAGTGCAAGTTTCCTCCCTGATAAGCCTGTGCAGAGTGCATAGGCTAATCTGTAGCAACACTTTACTTTTACTTGTTTTCAAAACTGAATGGATGAAATCAATTATATGTTTATGATATGAAATTGTGGTATCTCATTTTGTATAAATTGTTATGCCCCCGGTAGGGTGGCATATAGCAGTTGAACTGTCCGTCTGTCCGTCCGAAAACTTTAACATTAGCCATAACTTTTGCAATATTGAAGATAGCAACTTGATATTTGGCATGCATGTGTATCTCATAAAGCTGCACATTTTGAGTGGTGAAAGGTCAAGGTCATCCTTCAAGGTAAAAAGTTTTTAAAAAAACAATCCAAGGGAAGTAATAACCTTTAAAAGGGAGATAATTTATAAATCTGCCAAATGATATATTGAAATTTTATTTCAAAGCGGTGTAATAGGGGGCAATGTGTTTCTGACAAACACATCTCTTGTTCTTAATAAGACGGACTGAACCACGGCAGACCTGTCAAGTCTCACTAATACAGAGTCAAGCATTAGAGATTCAAATCTGCTCTCACGATTATCCAAGCATTTTTCAGGCTTAATAAAAAAACTGTTTTAAACTTGAGTTTTTACTGTTATGATTTTTTGAAGAGCACATTATCTGGTTTCAGGTACCAACAAAAGCAGTACATCTTTAGTGCCTGAGTTTCAAGCGGCTGACGGGGAAGTGATAGGGGCATTTCCAGTTGACAGCTCTATTCAGTTTCAGCCTCAGAGCCTCTAATTTGTTGTACGTTTTATAGTTGTACAATTCAATATGTATGTGTTCACTATTACTGCATGGAAAAATATATCAAAGTATATTGTGCAAATAATATATGTGTAGAATTTATTTATTTTTGATGCACATGAAAAATATTTGTATAAGAATTGAAATGTTGGATAAATATGCATGACTTAGAGATCAGATGAATGATAAATGATTAATGAATAAAGTTTCTTAAAAATGTCATACATATTTTCTCTTCTGAAAATAGTATTTTAATCAGCATTGCAATATTCTTTATATGTATGAAAAAAAACTTTTGCACAGACTGTATGCCATGTTCTGTGATACTCGAAAATTATTCTTTAGATATAAAATTCAAATAGTTCTTTTTTAATGTGTGGTGTGGCTAACTGATTTATATCACTAATCCAATAAAACGTATGAAGACACTTAAGGCACCATTAAATAGGAATGGAGGGCGTATATGCATCAAAATGATTAAAAAGCGCATACACTTGCACAGAAAAAGGGATTGCGTACAGACAAAGATGCATGGAAAATTCAATCAATCAATCAATCTATAAATGACCGTGGTTTAGATGCATAGAAGACAGTTTACTTTGAACCACCAACACCAATGCCCAACTGACTTGTGGCCTTCTTCAGGAATGAGAGGCCTGTCTGCATTTAGAGGGCCTTGAAGACATTCTGCAAACAATTAACAGTTCTAGGATTGCAGACCAGGAGACTCGTCTGCAAATCGCAAACTGTTGTAAGAATCTTGCAACAGTGCTTTGCTCAGTTGTCTGTCAAGATTGTAAAATCTTTCTTTACTAATTATTACAGAATCTAACTGCCTTCTTACCTACCTATGAATCCGATGGAGCATACAGGATGGAGGTTATTACAGAAAAGTTGAAGATCAAGGTGAACAGCATGACCAACAGAAGTGCATCACCATGAATGGAAAGAAGCTGGAAGAAATGGTCTGCTTCAAGTATTTGGGAGCAGCCCTTTCCAAGGATTGCACAAGTACAGCTGACATTTGTATAAGAAAAGCCATGGTGACCGCAGCGATGGCCAGACTGAGCAGGATGTGGACAAGAAGCTCCGTAAGATTCCCCACCAAGTATAGTCTCTACAAGTCCCTGGTAGTTTACATCAAACTGTATGGCTGTGAGACCCAGACCCTTCATGTGCACCCAGAATACAGGATTCAGGCCTTTGATTACAAGAGTCTCGAAAGACAATTCTTCATTTCCTACACTGAGAACAAGACCTACACGTATCTCAGTAACATGACTGCAATACATGTTGGCCCGCAAGAGACCCTACTGGCGAACATCAAACAGCTAAAGCAGGCTTGGTTCAGACACGTCGCCAGCCACAAATCTCTTTGCTGTACTGTGCTTCTGGGTAGGCTAGAGGGAGGTCATGTACGAGGCCATCAGAAGAAAAGCTGGATGTACAAATTGAAAGAGTGGACATCACTCACCATGGATGAATTACTCTCAACAAACCTAACTGGCGGAGGAGTTCTTTTTTGCTGTCCCCCATTCCTCCTTACAGCCAGACTGTAAAGGGAATTATGACAATGATGTATTCCAAGTAGCTGTTTAACTGAGCTTTTCACCTTAAATGACTTAACGTAATGCCAGGAAACTCGAATGAATACATTTGATTATTTCCATTTGCTAATTTGAGCATAATCCCCAGGAACATTGGCCACATCAACACATCTTTGTTTTATAGGACGTAACACAGCTCAGTGTAGGGAAATGCTGATTACGCTATGCATACAAAACATAGACACATTCTGTCCCAGTTACAATTACGCATTTACGTTAAATTCCATCCGCAATACTTTCTAGGTCATATACAGTCTGACTTTAATTTTCTATTGGAAAGTATCATGGTTTTATTTTCCATTTACAAGACGCGATAAGATTTTTGAAGACCTAAGTCGTTCCAAAATGGGGCTTATGCAACATGCTGCCAGTGTAGCTCCAGCCCAGCCTGCGTATCCACAGTCTTGTCAGATATGCATACTGAGGAGGATACTCCAGACATAGCATGAAACCTTCCGTGGTTTTTATAGCGGAAAGCGTACTACACACATGCGAAGGCTGGGCTTGAGCTGCGCTTGCCCCATGTACCATAAGAATAATTTTTACATGAAGTAGTTGCAACAGTATTATATGAATGTGTCATATGTTTTGATGAGAAAGAACTGAATTCATAATAAGCCATGTGAGGACGTACTGTATATGATGGATCTCGCGAAGGGGAAAGTTTTTATCTACGAACACTATTTTGTGGTTTGGCGTATTCTGGATATAAAGTGCTCCAGTTTGTGTACGAGAAAGACATTTTTGAAGTTTCTTTTCGGTAAGTAACGAGCACAGTTCACATATATAATATCATAATATTATATTTTGTATTAATGGGTAGATTAATGATAAAAAAAGTGTACTATGTATTGTCAGGGACCTATACAAACGTATAGATCCCTGGTATTGTTCACGATTTCTATACGTAGTTATTTACTTAATATTACACCAATATTACAAAAAACATTAAAAAAATGTTTATTTCTGCCAACATTTTGATATTTTTGCTTTTAAACAGAGCATTTAAGTATCATTGATAAATTATTTATGTTATACAATTATTCTGGGCAAATTTATAATTTCAAAACATTTTTAGTTGGTGATGTTATTCACGTTCAATAAATACATCATTTCTTCTTATCAACCTGATGCCTGTTGTCTGCTACTGTTTCTTATCATAATTGAATATATTACAATACACCATCGGCGGCCGAGCGCAGTCAAATTCCGATTGCATTAAAAAACCTGCTCTTTTATTAATATGTCAAGCACGTACACTTAACAAAAAATACGATATTTCGTTATTTAATGTAGAATTTTGCAAAAGTGAAATGGAAATCGGTAAATTACAAGTTCGATAAATAGTGTTTATTTAGTGAATGTTGTGGAGGTTTCGGTAAAATGGATCTTTAATAGATATACCTAAAATGAGGTGTTAATGACACCTATTATTGGCTTACAAAAAGATCAGGGGCATATATTTGCAAAGTGGTGATTAATTTTGAATTGATTAATTAATGCCTTGCATACAGTAATTTACTACTAAAGAATGTAGGGGCATGATTTAAACGAATATTAATGAATTTGCGATTCTAAATTAATTTTTTATGAAGGAAGCTATAAAGGCCGTTTTTAAAGGCCGATTTAAAAGAGGTATATATATTTATTTATTCAATAATGACTTCGTTAAAGAATGATTTAAGTTGAAATGTAAAGCACAATACGTTTAAGGCCACCGAAAAGCACTCAATTTCTCTATATATACAATTGGAGACTTTTCCAACGCATCACTTATTCATATCAATATAGCTCCCTTTTTTAACGGATTGTGTTGAAATTCGGACCCAGAATAATGCAAAACATATCCGATTATTCCTGAAAATTGAAGTGAAATTGAAAAACAACAAAATATAAAACTTAACAAATGAAAAATGTCCCTTCAAATGTCAAATTTGCAAACTCGTACAACGTTAAATAATAACAGTGTGAAAAGTAAAACGCATAAACTTACACGTCTCAATAACTGACCGGCTTGCAACATGCCGATTTAGCCGTTGCGCTCCTGAATATTCAGGTATTCAAGTTTGAAAATTGATGCGTTAGAAAAGTCCCAAAGTGTTCATGAGGTAGTTTGCCAACTCATTTTATTTTTCAATTATCAATATTTGGAATTACTGGCCAAGAGAAACACAAATGTATATCCTAATTATCTACCCCCTTATTACTACAAATTACATAAATATCCTTAGTGGTACTTAGCGATCCTTAGTGGTCATTAATGGTATTTAGTATGAACACGGACTCTAGATTACAATATACACTCCGTGGTATGAACGGTTATATAGGATAGAGAAGTCAAACTTGTTGACGCTCTCAAATATTAAGCTACTTTTTATATTGGTTATATTTGGAAAGAATTTAGCCCATACAAAAAGTATCTTTAAATTCTGTGCGCGTCTTATAAATAAGACTAAGGATAGAGATGCTTTGACTGACATCAGTAATACACACAACTTGAGAACAAACAGCGTTTGATAACATCAACTCCGTACATTTTAATTGGATAATCGCTTATGGATTAAAGGTTTGATAAATCCTATTTATATCATATACCTGACTTCATTTATTCCAATCAGGTAAATAACTATTACAATAATAAAACAGGGGAATTCTACACGGTGTATCTTATCAGCTCAATACCTGGCTATTGTACTGGACAAATTGGATATACTGGATGTACTGCCAATATAACTGATTCCATTTATTGCTCAATTGTTGTGTACATTTAAAATTAACAACGAAAATGAATCCATATCACCGTTGCACATTTTTATTAAGTTCACAGTAACCCGTTCTTTAAATAGAGATAGCCTAAGTAAAGACGGCGCTAATAAAGTGTGAAGGTGGATATTAAGAAATAAGATCCATTTTCGCATGACACTGGCAGTATAGCATGTAGGCTTATATAAATATAGACAATTTAAGACATGGATAAAATATAAATAAGACACATTTGAATATGTCATTTCTTAAAAAAAAAATAAGCACGTAGTCACATATAAATAATATTCATTACAGACACAGAAAAAATATATATAAGACACATGAGCATCCTTCATTTCTTAAAAAAGCATGTGAATCTGAAGCAAACATTTGATAGCTTGTATAGAAAACGGTACTTTTCAGCCTTTTCCAAAAATTGCCAAAGATGCCTACAGAGGAAACAAAAACTACTAAGATACCTTTGTATTGTTTTTGTAAGCACACACAAGTGTATGTTTAGGTAAACATGTGTATTTCTACTCGTTTCATTATCATTTCACAAGAGTTGTGTGTATTATAAATGCATTTATTAAAGTACATATATATCATGCTTATACTCTCTGGAGTACGACTTATGTATTTTGTTTTAATCAAATTATTTATGATACACGTATGTGTTATTTCACATTATTGTATAAATGTCTGTACATCATTGTGAGATAAATAAAGTATTGATACTGTCTTAGTTTATCACGCTCTCCTTTTGGTTTCTTCTTTTAGTTAATGTAATTCAGCGTTTAGTGTATAATATGAGACGCGTTCTGAATAAACGGGACTTAATGCATGTGCGTTAAGTGTCATCCCAGATTAGTCGTGCAGTCCGCACAGGCTAATCAGGGACGACATTTCCGTTTTTATGGTATTTTTTGTTTAAAGGAAGTCTCTTCTACACGAAGATCCAGTTTAGGCGGAAAGTGTGCGGACTGCACAGGCTAATCTGGAACGACACTTTACGCACATGCATTAAGCCCAGTTTTCTCAGAACGCGACTCATATTAGAAAGTTGCATTATTAGAATTAATACTTACGCTCGTCCGTAAATAATACTTACGCTCGTCCGTATTTCAGCAATTCCCAAATATACCCATCTCATATCTAGATATTTTCAATCAGAAAATTTGTTATCATTAATAGTAATTATTTTAACATATTAAAGCAAAATTTATCAATTATTATTTTGAGTAAGTTAAACAATAATAGTTTAATTTACAAAATTAAAACAAAATGTTAATCAATTATGATTTTTTTTGCAATTTAAACAAGCTGTGCATTTTTTGTAAGAGTGTTCTTTTACATTTTTTATACACTTTTTTATATTTACTAAGTAGCTTAAAAACATATTTTTTAAGATTTAAGTAGATCTATTACTATAATAAACTTTCATGAGTAATATCATGTCAATTTACATTCCCATTCTAATTTATACAATACTCTAACACTTGCACATATTAATGATTATTATCAACAGTATGTGGTATAGATCTTATCATCTTATCAGTCAATAAATCACTGATACTGAAACCGATTTTGCCCGCAGAGCGGCCGCATTTAGCGCCGCAGATATGGCCGCAGTGGCCGCAGATTAGTGCTGTCCAAAGTTTTTCCCCCAACAGTTCGGCTTTATTGGAATCTTTTGGCGGAATACCAGACAACTTTCTTCCCACTCTCTTACACTGCGGTTCATTACATTCATGTATGTTGAGGTACGAAAGACAACTCTGCTAGGAGAATCCTCCCACCCCCCCCCTTTGAAAGCTGGCCGTTTTTATTGACCAGTTTGTCTTCGAGAATTGTGTGCCTACGTGATTTTTTCCCACTGGCAGAACAGCAAAATAGGTTTGAAGAAGAACTGCTTTTTTGCGAGTTTACAAGTATTTTGTAAATGGATCACAGGGTTCGAAAAAGGATTCGTGAAGCCAAAGCTAAGGCGAGGCCAGGTATTTATATGGCTTCATGTCTTGTAAAAGTTTAACCGTTTGCTTAAGTTTAGGAAGTCTTCGTCCCAATAAGTTTCATGCTCGGGATGTTTTAAAAATTTCATCGTAACTTTTAAATTGCTATGATAATGATTAGTAAAACAGTAAAATTTTAACGAAAAATCAACTTTTTTGCAGAAAAGAAAAATTACTATAAAATAAATATATAACAAGGTTTTCAACTAAAAAAGGACCGAAAATAGGGTGCATCGCTTTGAACAGCCATTATCCTCCAATTACCTTGAGTCCAGTGGTTAAGGAAACAACTAACATAATTTCTGAATTAATTCAAACAATGCCGCAGTAAACGATGTACCTTTAAAGATTTATTTCATTCCCGTTCAACCCATGTCAAAATTGTTTATTTACAGCGTGTTTAACCACGCAAAGCCGATAGTTCCATACACATCCACAAATGACATACACTACGCGCGTTGTTTACCTTGAGTCGAGAGATCACATCCGAAAAGCGAGAGTTCACGATTGCAATAGGCAGGAGGTCAACAAAACTTCGAAAATTCGATTCCCAGACAATCGCTCCTACGGACAATCGCTCCCACGCTAAATTTGACAGGGCGGACTGTCGCTCCTACGATGTTTTGACAGGGCGGACAGCCGCTCCTACGATGTTTTGACAGGGCTGACAGTCGCTCCTACATTATTTTGCCAACCCGGACAATCGTTCCTACATTCTTTTGTCAACCCTGACAGTTGCTCCTACATTATTTTGACTCCACGGCAAAAGTTTGCGATTGTCAAGGTTGGCAAAATAATGTAGGAGCGACTGTCTGCCCTGTCAAAACATCGTAGGAATGACTGTCCACCCTGTCAAATTTAGCGTAGGAGCGATTGTCCGTATGAGCGATTGTCCGGATACCCGAAAATTCGATTCACTGAACAAATTTAGAGAAACTGAAAGATTAATTAAACTTTTTTCATAACTTCTATTTACCGTTTAACAAGTTTCTGTTTTATCGGTCGATCTTCTTTTGAGCAACATTGACACGAAAAAGTGCTCAAGAGTTGAGCAAGAAATAACGTTTGCAATTTGTTCATATAAAATTCTGGCATATATATGTTACTATTAAAAGATTTGATAAAATTATCATCCAATCGGGACAGGATTTACCCACTGAACGTGTGTATATCATCATGTAACCTATTTTCGCAATGTGCGTGCACAGATCGTTCCATGCAACATTTTCAGGGAATCGTGAAAAAATAAAAGAATTTTCATTAAAATAAATCAAATACATGAAAGTGTTAAGTTTAAAGTAGGGCAATGGTCTGGAATTTATATGCAAGTTTAATGAAGAGTACTGAAAACATGCACGAAATATGCATAAATTTGGATTATTTTAGTTGAAGTAAGATTTTTAAATACAATTAAACTGGTTTTTTCCTTATTTTAGTTGTGTCTGTAATGATTTTCAAGCGAAGTAATATTAGTAAAACAAAATACTCCGAGCGCATGTCTGTGACGTCATCATGAGAGCCGCGTTCTTAATGTAAACAAAGTGATCGAAATTAGGTTATGCTCGAAAATAGGGAATCGTACAATACTCTATCAGCGATTTCCATGAACTCAGTGTTATTAAACGCAGAAATGAATTTCCTTTCTGGAAATGTACATGTACATTTTGTGCAATTTTTTTACAATTGCTAGATTAAATTTTAAACAATAACACGATACACAACTCACGTGACATACTCGTCGACGATTGCCACTGTCAATAAAAGATAAAAAATGACAACAATTTTTCAACACAGACGATTTTTTTAAGACAATGATTTTGAAATATTGAACTTAGAATTTTAGCGATGATTTTGAATTTCCAGTTTCGTGTTATGTATTTCAGAATTGGAATTGGAAAAGAATAGCTGGTATAAGCATCAGTACCACGAAAAATTTGATTTATCTCAATCCTTGGTGAAGGATACCATACCTAGAATAGATGCCAGAGAGGTATCCCTGGAAGAGTTTCGTGAAAAATATGAAAGAACCTACACCCCAGTGGTGATTACACATTTGCAAGATGGTTGGTTGGCGGAACAAAAGTGGACTATGGAGGTATGAATTTTTCTTTTTTTGTTTATTTCATTCTTTACAAATAATACATTTTGCAATTTCTTTTTATAACTTAATGATGCCTTTATTGAAAAAAGAAAGACTTGAATACAGTCATTTTGAGGGTTGGTAGAATACTTTTGTTACTTCCCAGTGAGTTCAATAGTTCTCGTCTAATCCTTACAAGCCAAATCAAACATGTTTAAGCTTGATACTATTTTCTTGATTATCTTCAAGATCTTAAACAGATCAGACATATAAACATGTTCATTAAGTTTCTTAAGATAATCTTAGACAAGTTCAGAAACAGCCATATAGCTTCATAGGTTTTAACCAGAATATTCCTTAATTGTAGTATTTAGCCATTTCAGTTTTTGTGTGTCCTGTAGTTACATCTTTCATCCAGTCATCAGCAACATTTGTATTTATGTCCCCCTTCAAAGGAGAGAGTTATATAGTTTTGCTGGATGTCGGTTGGTCGGTCAGTCCGTTGGTCCACTTTGTTTCCGATCAATAACTCTGCAACGAATTGTGCATTGGCCTTGGACAGTAGATGACCCTATTGAAATTGCAGTCACTAGGTCAAAGATCAAGGTAACTGTCACAATAGGTGTACAAATAGTTTCTGATCAATTACTTTTAGCGAATTGACCAATTGGCTTTATACATGTACTTCACATGACTTTGTGCATTGGCCATGGACAGTAGATGACCCCTATTGAAATTAGGTTCACTAGTTCCTGTTTTGGGGGACCTTTGTCACCGACAGCAGAACTCTTGTTTATCTTGAGATTTCTTTAAACCTCGAGGGAGACATAACTGTGTTGTAAACAGCCCTTGTTTGTTGATATTAAACATAATTTTGTTTTAACAGACGAGAGCCAAATAAAAATGCTATTCTTGTAATTTAGCAAATATGTACAATAAGAAATAAATATACCACTATAAGGGCTGTCACTGGAAAATATTTGGATTTTCTCTCTACATTGTTCATTTCATGAAAGCTGTCACAACTTTTTATATAAATAAGGAGCAATTTAATAAACCTAACATAATGGAACTGAGAACTGATAAGACATTGAAAGTTAAGCTGCATACTTTTTGAGTGTGCTTTAATATCATGAAACACACACAGAGTTTTAAAATGAAGATCCAGTAAAGTTTGTATACATGTATAAGTAGTAAACAAGTTCTTTTTGCAACTAAATCCCCAATTAAAATATTAAATTCCACACAACAAATAAGAAATTATTGTGATAGCCATTTAGAGTCCTGAAAATGTTTAAGCTCAATTCAAACATACACAGCCTGTATATGTTTGAGTCTTGTGGGAAAAATAGTCTAATGGATGTGCGTAAAGTGTTGTCCCAGATAAGCCTATGCATTTTCTCAGATAATCCTGTGCTGACTGCATAGTCTTATCTTGGACAATACTAACTCTTTCAGTGCTGGAACCAAATTTTGAAGGCCTTTGCAAACAGTCTGGATCCAGATGAGACGCCACAAAACATGGCGTCTCATCAGGATCCAAACTGTTTGCTATTCTGATAGTATTCTTTGAAAAAATATGAAGAAAATGCTAATTTTAGTAATTCAGCAGACGACATTTTAGCAGACGACAAATTTCCCAGCATGCAAAGGGCTAAACGCTCACGAGTTAAGCCCAATTATCCCAGAACAAGGATCATATGTTAACAGAGGTTGTCAAAGAAGTACCGTAACCAGCGTTTCAAGTGCGGTGAGGATGACGAGGGATACTCTGTCAAGATGAAGATGAAGTACTTCACAGAGTACATGAAACACACCAAAGACGACAGCCCTCTCTACATCTTTGACAGCAGCTATGGAGAGGTATGCAAAGTCTAGGTTAGACCTAAGTACTCCGAATCTGTAGTGTTTGAAAAAACAAACAACCTATGATTTTGATAAATTTCTACAAAAATATTTAAGTACACAGAAAAAGTACATATGTTTTAATATTATAGGCATGCTGTATAGAAGTTGTATTAGCTTATTAGAAAAGGTATATTATAACTACTGGCTATTTTTGCTGCTGGTGAAGATTATAGCTTGCAGATTAGATAGCAATATAAAGTTTTGTGTGGTTCAATGTTTTATTTTGCAAATTTGTGAGTTTCAGATTAACAACAACAAATGTTCTTTTTACACATAGTAAATATTAATCTTGACATGGTCATTGATATTTTGTTGTATAAATATAATTATGTACTTGTATAATATATAACTATTCCTCTGTTCAAGATTATACATCAATTATAAAGTGTTGATTATTTTATGTTCAGTGTTTTTTTTTATGGCAATTTTGGGGCTGATATTCGGCCCCATTCCCCTAAAAAAAGAGTATATATTTTTCCCCAATTTTGTAGAAAAAATCCCCTCCAGAGGTTGTTTTTTTATTTATTTTTTTTATACAGAATTGTCTAATGATAAATATATCTCAAATTTATTTCATTAACAACTAACAAAGAATATAACTATAATTAATAAATTATGATTTTTTATTATTCAATATAAAGAGTTATATTAAATTAGTTTTTCCCGAATCAGTGGACTTTTCACATGAATTGCATTTTTTTCCCAAAATGGCCAGGAAAAGGCCTGATGTATTTATATTGTTTCAATATTTGTTGACAAAAACATTCCAATTTGGTCCATTTTACTGATAAAAAAATGCTCAAATTTGCCATTTTATTGATTTAAAAAATCCCGATTAGACTAAAATTCACAAATTGGCAATGAAAACTGAGACTGTGCATGACTGCTGAACTGTCTGAAACTAATGTTGAAAAAATCATTGATATATATTTATTAAGAAAAAGGACAGACACATTCAGTTTTGAATATTACATTCATACATACATGTTTATTATCCCCAGGTTTTTCGGAGAAAAAGTGGGGATATTGTATTGATGTGGGTCTGTCCGTCCGTCCATCCTGGCCACCTGCTCCTACACTATTAGCACTAGAACCTTGAAACTACCAGTCATGGTAGCTATGAGCATATGTGCGACAGTGACAGTGACGGAATTTTGATCTGACCCCTGGGTCAAAAGTTATGGGGGTTGGGGCGGGCCGGGTCAGAGATTTTCACTCATTTTTATGCCCCCCTTCGAAGAAGAGGGGGTATATTGCTTTGCTCATGTCGGTCTGTCGGTCGGTCTGTTGGTCGGTCGGTCTGTCCGTCCACCAGGTGGTTGTCAGACGATAACTCGAGAACCCTTGGGCCTAGGATCATGAAACTTCGTAGGTACATTGATCATGACTCGCAGATGACCCCTATTGATTTTGAGGTCACTAGGTCAAAGGTCAAGGTCACGGTGACCAGAAATAGTAAAATGGTTTTCGGATGATAACTCAAGAACGCATACGCCTAGGATCATGAAACTTCATGGGTAGATTGATCATGACTTGCAGATGACCCCTATTGATTTTGAGGTCACTAGGTCAAAGGTCAAGGTCACGGTGACCCGAAATAGTAAAAATGGTTTCCGGATGATAACTCAAGAACGCATACGCCTAGGATCATGAAACTTCATGGGTAGATTGATCATGACTCGCAGATGACCCCTATTGATTTTGAGGTCACAAGGTCAAAGGTCAAGGTCACGGTCACCCGAAATAGTAAAATGATTTTCGGATGATAACTCAAGAACGTTTACGCCTAGGATCATGCAACTTCATAGGTAGATTGATCATGACTTGCAGATGACCCCTATTGATTTGAGGTCACAAAGGTCACTTCATAGGTAGATTGATCATGACTTGCAGATGACCCCTATTGATTTTGAGGTCACAAGGTCAAAGGTCAAGGTCACGGTCACCGGAAATAGTCAAATGATTTTCGGATGATAACTCAAGAACGCTTTTGCCTAGGATCATGACACTTCATAGGTACATTAATCGTGACCCGCAGATGACCCCTATTGATTTTCAGATCACTAGGTCAAAGGTCAAGGTCACAGTGACAAAAATCGTATTCACACAATGGCTGCCACTACAACGGAAAGCCCGTATGGGGGGCATGCATGTTTTACAAACAGCCCTTGTTTTATGTTAATTTACATTAACTTCTTCAGTTCTGCACTGATTTACTTCAAATTGATACTGAGCCTCACTAATGACACTAAGGTGAATCTCAACTATGCATGGCCCCATTACCAACCCTGGCGCGCCCCGGCCACATAGGCCACGCCCACCCAAAATTGCCTTTTACTATAATTTCTTCATTTCAACACCGATTCACTTCAAATTGATACTGAACCTCTCTTATGACTATACGGTCAATCTCAGCTATGCATGGCCCCATTACCAACCCTAGGGCATCCCGCCCACATAGGCCACGCCCACCCAAAATTGCCTTTTTCTATAAATTCTTCATTCCTACACCGATTCACTTCAAAATGATACTGAACCTCTCTTATAACAATACGGTCAATCTCAGCTATGCATGGTCCCATAACAAACCCTGGGGCGCCCCGCCCACATAGGCCACACCCACCCAAAATTGCATTTTACTATAATTTCTTCATTTCTACACAGATTCACTTCAAATTGATACTGAACCTCTTTTATGACAATACAGTTAATCATAACTATGCATGGCCCCATTACCAACCCTGGGGCGCCCCGCCCACATAGGCCATCTCCACCCAAAATTGCCTTTTACTACAATTTCTTCATTTCTACACCGATTCACTTCAAATTGATACTGAACCTCTTTTATGACAATACGGTCAATCTCAACTATGCATGGCGCCATTACCTACCCTGGGGCGCCCCGCCCACCCAAAATTGCCTTTTATTATAATTTCTTCATTTCTACACTGATTTACTTCAAATTGATACTGAACATCTCTTATGACAATGCAGTCAATCTCAGCTATGTAAGGCCCCATTACCAACCCTGGGGCGCCCCGTCCATAATAGGCCACACCCACCCAAAATTGTCTTTTACTATAATTTCTTCATTTCTACACCGATTCACTTCTAATTGATACTGTACTTCTCTTATGACAATACAGTCAGTCTCAACTATGTATGGCCCCATTACCAACCCTGGGGCGCCCCGCCCATAATAGGCCACACCCACATACGCCACACCCACCCAAAATGCCTTTTACTATAATTTCTTCATTTCTACACCGATTCACTTCAAATTGATACTGAACCTCTCTTATGACAATACAGTTAATCTCATCTATGCATGGCCCCATTACCAACCCTGGGGCGCCCCGCCAAAATAGGCCACGCCCACCCAAAATTGCCTTTTACTATAATATCTTCATTTCTACACCGATTCACTTCAAATTGATACTGAACCTCTTTTATGACAATACAGTCAATCTCAACTATGCATGGCGCCATTACCAACCCTGGGGCGCCCTGCCCACATAGGCCACACCCACCCAAAATTGCCTTTTACTATAATTTCTTCATTTCTACACGGATTTACTTCAAATTTATACTGAACATCTCTTTTGACAATAAGGTCAATCTCAACTATGTATGGCCCCTTTACTAACCCTGGGGCGCCCCACCCAAAATAGGTCACACCCACCCAAAATTGTCTTTTACTATAATTTCTTCCTTTCTACACCGATTCACTTCAAATTGATACTGAACTTCTCTTATGACAATACGGTCAATCTCAACTATGCATGGACCCATAACAAACCATGGGGCGCCCCTGGGTCAAACATACGGTGTGGGGATACGCGTCGGCCTCTGATGCGCCATTTCTAGTTCATATAATAAATCTCATTACATATAAAATAGTGAATTTTTTATTTTCCCCTTTTCCTAAAAAAATACGCGTTTTTCCCCTTTGGACGGGCCCCGCCACCAATCCCCTATAGGTGAAAAAAACACTGATGTTATGTTTAATTCTATCAGTACATACCTATTTATTGCAGTACATACATATGTATATATATTTCAAGCCTTTCTTGCTAAAACCTACTTACTATTTGTAAACAATTCCCAAAGAAGTTGGTGAAGTAAAGATAATGGAATTTTCATTTTGATTTCAGCATCCCAAAAAGAAACGTTTGCTGGAAGATTACACTGTACCACACTACTTTCAAGATGATCTATTTCAACTGGCTGGTGAAGAAAAGCGACCTCCATACAGGTAAACCTGACCTTCATACAGGTTAGCTTTTACCTTCATAAAATTAAACCTGACCTCCATACAGGTTAGGCTGGCCTGCATACAGGTAAGCCTGATCTCCATACAGCAGTGCTTTCCACAGGCCATTTAACGGGGCGCTTGTATTTCAAAATCAGAACCCGCAGGGCGCCTGAAATCTTCCGGTCAGTGTATTTTGTCTGTTACTGCAACTAGCCATTCTTAAGATGAAAGCGATATCAACTTCGCCGATTTTGAATTTTGAAAGCGGATTTACGATCCTCTGTCAACTACATCTAACGCTTTACATCTAAAGCCTGCTTAAGGTCAGAGCGTCGCTGTGCTGGAAAATCAATATTGGCCAATGAGAGCGTACGCTTTGTATAAGCGACAGCACTCATAGGCAGGCATAACCTGCAGTTAAATCATGCAGACAACTCGTGACTAACATGTAATTGCCACAGAACTCTTGGCCAGTTACTAAGAAGACTGATATGGGTGTAATCCTCGTGGAAGTTGTGCATTTCATGAATAATACTGTCAAAACATTTACTTGACTCGTAAAGCGTTTTAACAAATTATCGTTGAATTTATTTCGCAACTGTTAATGTTTTCTTCAAGTCTCAAATGAGCATAATTAAATTTGTAATCCGAAGCCCACTTCCGAATGTGAATTTTAACTCTACGTTAACTCTTGCTTCAAATAAACAGTGATAATATATTTCGTGTTGACCCTTTGTCTCTATAAAAAGGGCGCGAAAATTATGCAGTATGTACAACGTCACGTCATGTGCATAGAAAGTGTGGGTGTATTGAGCGTTGCATTAACAAGCACACACCACGTCAAGCGATTTACACATGTTCAGTGGCAATATTTCATCAAATCTATAAATAGTCACTTATGCGGAAATTCATTTGTTACTTTAGAAAAATGGCAATGTTTGTTGTTAAAGAAATTATTGAGCATTGTTATCGTCAATATTTACCAGAAAGTGCTTTTAAAAATGGGATTATCATGTAATGAATAGAAACTTGAAAAGTAGTAAGTATGCAGTAATACAGTCAGATTGATACGGATGTACATGTATTGGGGAATCGTTCGAGTCGGGATTTTTCTGCGGGAAAGTTTTAAAAGAATTACTCAAAAATGTCTTTATAGCCGGCAGGTTTCTTGAAGAGTCATAACGCATCAAATGACGTCTTTTGACGCTGTTTTTCTTAGAGTTATAATGCACCACAGAACGTCAATTGACATGTGAACTTAAAAAAAAAGTCAACAAGCCACCCCTAAAGGCCCCGGGGCGCCTGAAAAAATCCTGTGGAAAGCACTGATACAGGTTAGCCTTACCTACATACATGTATGCCTGACCTTCATACAAGCAAGCCTGACCTTTCAAGTTAGCCTACCCTGCATTGCATACAAGTTAGCCATACATCCATACAGGTAAGCCTGACCTCATTACATGTTAACCTTGCCTCCATGCAGGTAAGCCTGACCTCATTACAGGTAAACCTGACCTCCATACAGGAAAGCCTGACCTCCATACAGGTGAACCTTACCTCCATACAGGTAAGCCTTACCTCGATGAAGGTAAACCTTACCTCCATACAGGAAAGCCTGACCTCCATACAGGTGAACCTTACCTCCATACAGGTAAGCCTGACCTCCATGAAGGTAAACTTTACCTCCATACAGGAAAGCCTGACCTCTTAACGTCTGTAAGACATGTTCACAAGTTGAATTGGTGTATGCTTCACAAATAATTGCATGTAACAGGGTATGTAGATATATAGCTGAGTCTGCACATCATTAACAGTCTACGTAAAAAAGATTCTGCATGTCTTTGTCTTATTACACCATCCTGATGTTTCAATGCAATGTGTGATAGTTACCATGTGGACCCATCTTCTCCAGGTGGTTTGTGATGGGGTCCCCACGGTCGGGTACCGGCATACACATAGACCCACTGGGAACCAGTGCCTGGAACGCTTTAGTGACAGGATACAAGAGGTAACATTTAACATATCTATCTATCAGATAGACGGCTGGTTAAGGATTGGACAAATCATGCCCCTGGTGTCAAAACTAGCCACGCTCCAAGTAATGTACTAACTATTTGGTATAGGACATCAGTTTGTGGTCCTCTGCAAAGATTGCTCAAATTATACCCCAGGTGCAACACTAGTCATGCTCCTCACAGATAGAGATCAAGAGCAATCTTGTCCCTCTATTATTGGAGATTCACTACAAGAGTTATTTTTACATGCAAATGAAATATTAATTTTGCATCATAAGATATTTTGGTTCCAATTAAACTTTTGGGGTCATTCATGTGACATGAAACAAACAGTATTTTATTATTAGCCTTTTCAAGTTCAGATTTGGTTTTCATAAAGTTGGCGTGGTAAAAAGCTTTTCCTTTGGTTTGTTGTCTAAATATGCCAATCACTAAGCTTATTAAGCAGTTTTGCAAAGCCATCCTGGATTCTCTAGATTAATACAATTATATAGTATATACTAACTTCACACTGGAAAATTCCTGTCAAACTCATTTTGTGATACAGACCAAACATTCTGTTATTTATTGGCATTTCTTGTTTTTCGCTACACAAAAGTTGCTTATGCAAATTTTATTGAAAAATAAAGCCCCAAACAACATTGATTATAAAAATAAATAAGTAATAAGGGCCTTTAAATTATAAACAGATACAGCTTTTTTCGATTTCACAACAACCCATGCAAAAGACAGACAATATTTCTGAAACTGTCGGACCTAGTGTCTGCCCAAACAAACACGTAAATCTTTCGTTAAATATTGGCACAAAACTAGGAATGTGTAAAAAAAAAATACAGACTGGTATTTGATTATTTTACTTTGATAGATTATTAAACTTTAAAATAAAACAGAATTTACCAACTAGTCAAACGGCCATCTTTGCTGGTAACTTGCAAAATTCAAAGCTTTATTCTTAAGTTACAGCTCCTGCTTAAAAATTTGTAGTGAATGAAGTCAAGATATAAAAGGAATATTAATATTAATTAAAAGCTGATCACTGTCTTATGATATGGCCGGAAAGTGAGCAGCATTATAAAATTTAACAAAAGGAACAAAGGGTAACTTGTACCTGTTTCGGCAAGGATGTTGCCATCTTGATTGTTACGGGATTCCTCCCCATGAGAGTACTAGTATTTTATATTGCTGCTTAAAATTACTTGTTATGTAAAAAAAATCACAAAGAATGAGTTTTAATTAAGTTGCTATTTTATTGTATTTAGAACTGTTAAACATTTGGAACATCATAATAATAAAAATAAACTATAATGGTATTTTCTTTTGTTTGGTTAAATAGGTCATGTAAAATCTCATGTCTGGTAAGCTTTTTTTGTCTTTCGCATGGGTGGCACTAATTTTATTAGCTAGGCTGTTTTCGGAGAAAACTCGAGGTATTGTCATAGCAAGCTCGTCGTGTCCGTCATCGTGTCCACCGTCCGCGTCGTGCTAAAACCTTTGCATTTTGTCAAGGTTTTGGCTCTGAAATCAAAGTGCTTCCACCTACAACTTTGCAACTTCATATGAAGCTGCACCTAGATGAGTTCTACACGCCACACCCATATTTGGCTCACTAGGTCAAAGGTCAATGTCACTGTGACCTCTAAAAAAATAAAAATTCTGACAAGCTTTCATTTCTTCAAAAATGCACCCACAGCTGAGCGTGGCATCTGTTATGCGATGCTCTTGTTATTTAAACAGGGTTCGCACAGACCTTGAAAAGTGCTTGAAAATCAAGGTTTATCTTGAAAAGTGCTTAAAACCGATCTGGAGTGCTTATAAGTGCAAATTTTCAACCATAGCCTTGAAAAGTGCTTGAATTTGGCTGGAAAAGTGCTTGAAAATGAAATAACAACAATTAAAAATGTTTAAAACAGATTCATTATTTCCAAGCTTTCAGATAATTTCACGTCATATTGATCCGATGATATTGATCGCTCCTCCTATCTGGCCCACGATGAGTGCAAACCGTGTCAGATGATTTACACATGTTGAAATACAACTGTCCTGATTGGGCGCTTATTTCATCAAATCTTTAAATACAGTCCACTCTCGTTATTGCGAAGTCTGCGGGAATCAAAAAAAATATCGAGATAACGAGAGTTCGAGATATCTGATCAGGCGTTTTCAAAGACAAAATGAGACAAAAATTTACCTAGTTTTTAACATCCAAATACCTGCATGTGGTCTTACTAAAGCTGTCACCGTGTGGCATAATTCTCGCTACTACCCTATCTATTACCTGATATATACGTGTTTTTACAAGGCATGCTTAAATTTGCTATTTAAATGCTTAAAATGACGTTTAAAGTGTTACAGAATTGCATGAACACATGTGGTTATCATTTTTCTAAACTGTCGAGTAAACATCGGGTTATGTTGCTTTTTAAAGTTATGATGCAATTGACGTCCAACAAGACGAGGGTATTCCATCAACATGCGTAAATCACGTTCCGGAATACTGAACTGTACATGTACATTTGGTAGTTTGAAATGCTTAGTTCAATCGATTCATTAGTACAGGATAAAATAAAAATGAAAGGCCATTCTGATTCTTATCTTTATTATCTTTATTAGCATTCTGACCAATTGTTATGCAAAAACAGAGCAGCAAGTAGACATGGGCGATAATTAAAATCAACTTGCACTGCAAAAATATAGCTCAATGCATTTTGGAATGTTGTTTGTAAACACAATTAGTCGTTCGGCCTTTTGGCAGGCTGTGTTTTGATTGCAGTTAAAGTGACAGTTTAAGTGACAGGCCTTACTCAAGTGTCAATGGCTAACGACATTACACACGTGTGGTCATCGATTCAATTAACGGATCAATTATCTACCGTACAGGTGTTGGGAGCAGACAGGCGAAGCTGGACAGTGAAGCATCGAAGAAAAAATTCTCACCTTTGCTGACACTGGGACAGTTATTCGCACTTTGAGATAAACCACAGTTAATACATGTAAAATAAGGACTCGGGGAAAAAAAATTATATAGAGATATCGAATTATTCAACATTATGAAAATCGAGATATGCAATGTTTATAAATATAGATACAGAAGAAAAATAGTTGGGACATTGAGCTGACTTCGACATATCAAGAATATCGAGATATCCGATATCGAGATAACGAGGGTGGACTGTAGAATCATATGAGGAAATTCATTTGAGACTTTGGAAAATTGCAGACGTTTGTGTTTATGACTCTAATTGTCTATATTACCCACCCATAATTTGATTTTAAAAATGGAAATCGGGCATATATGGGATTATTGAGTAATGAATAAAGATGGGAGAAGTTGCATGTATGTGATTGAGACAGTTGAAACATATGTATCGGGGAATCTGGAGACTCTGGATAATACGATTACTACAATCAGTTATGAGTTCTCCTTGGCTTCAAACTGTTAATTGAATAATCAAACACTCAGGTGTGGTATCCTACAGCTAGGTGCTAACAATGTTTTCTTTTATACGCGGCGTTTTATAAGACAAAAAAATACTGTCATGGGCCTGGGTGTGAAATACATTATTCATTATCACTTTTAAATGAAAGGGATCAATACAATGCGTTTATGTTGAATTATTTTATTTTAAGCGAACACGATGAACATGGCGGTATATATTATGGGTCTGTGGTGATTTGCGGTGTTCGCCTTATGGCAAACGGCCCCGCGCCATTTGATCTGAACACTCATCGCGGGGTTCATATTGGTAAGCGAACACAGTGAGATGAACACCGCAGCGAGTGGCGTTTGTTTAAGTGCACGGTGCCTGTCCAAAGGGTAAAAATACATATTTTCATGTCTTTTCCATGAGTCCGAAGTCGTAGTTTTTTTTCCAGATGTATGACAGTTCCGATCTGTTTATACTAGCAGGTACTGGATTGGTACAGGTTTTATAATGTAAGGGAAGGTAGCTACTACTCATCTTTCGCCAATTGGTCTACTTTGTTGTTTTTTTTTGTATGCATTATGCCATTACGGTGCTGACAAGTTGAAATATGCCAGTGAATAAGTGCATTTTTCAGAAAGGGTTGCTTTTGAAGTACCCTTGGATTATTGACAACGCCAATTCTAAGTATGCAGAACAGATATAGAGATGGCTAGTATGGGGGAATCTGCGTTGTAAAGCCACCAGAAGAGTGAACATTTAGAATACATATTCAATACAAATAACGGGTTTTGTTTTGGTATGTGTAATGCCTTTGGTCAATTACGGTACTATATCATAATGAAATATCTTACTTTTGATTAAAACAGTTGTTACGGTATCAGGGTAGTGCATACTGTTGTAAGTCACAAAGAATGTTAAGCAAGAAGGGATCAATTTAGAGAAAAATGTTGTTAGTATTGGACAATAATATGCATTTTTCAGTTTGTCGGACTAAAAAAGTGCTTGAATTTGGATTTTTTTCCCTTAAAAAGTGCTTAAAAAGTGCTTGAATTTCATTCAAGAAAATCTGTATGAAACCTGTTAAAGGCACATACAATTGAAAGATATAACCCTATTGGAATATATAATGTTCAGTTTCATATTAAAATTATGTAGGGATGTCTGTTTATGTATTTGCAGAAAGTGTTGTCCTAGATTAGCATGTGCAGTCTGCAGGTTAACCAGGGACGAACTTTTTGCTTAGAACAGATTTTTGTTATGAAGAAATTTCCTTAAAAAAACATAAAAAAACAGAAAGTGTTGTCCCTGCGTACTGCACAGACTAATCTGGGATAACGTCTGCAGACTGCACAGGCTTATCTGGGATGACGTCTGCAGACTGCACAGGCTTATCTGGGATGACATCTGCAGACTGCTCAGGCTTATCTGGGATGACATCTGCAAGCTGGCTTATCTGGGATGACATCTGCAGACTGCACAGGCTTATCTGGGATGACATCTGCAGACTGCACAGGCTTATCTGGGATGACATCTGCAGACTGCACAGGCTTATCTGGGATGGCATCTGCAGACTGCACAGGCTTATCTGGGATGACGTCTGCAGACTGCACAGGCTTATCTGGGATGACGTCTGCAGACTGCACAGGCTTATCTGGGATGACATCTGCAGACTGCACAGGCTTATCTGGGATGACATCTGCAGACTGCACAGGCTCATCTGGGATGACATCTGCAGACTGCACAGGCTTATCTGGGATTACGTCTGCAGACTGCACAGGCTTATCTGGGATGACATCTGCAGACTGCACAGGCTTATCTGGGATGACATCTGCAGGCTGCACAGGCTTATCTGGGATGACATCTGCAGACTGCACAGGCTTATCTGGGATGACATCTGCAGACTGCACAGGCTTATCTGGGATGACATCTGCAGACTGCACAGGCTTATCTGGGATGACGTCTGCAGACTGCACAGGCTTATCTGGGATGATGTCTGCAGACTGCACAGGCTTATCTGGGATGACATCTGCAGACTGCACAGGCTTATCTGGGATGACGTCTGCAGACTGCACAGGCTTATCTGGGATGACATCTGCAGACTGCACAGGCTCATCTGGGATGACATCTGCAGACTGCACAGGCTTATCTGGGATTACGTCTGCAGACTGCACAGGCTTATCTGGGATGACGTCTGCAGACTGCACAGGCTTATCTGGAAGACATCTGCAGACTGCACAGGCTTATCTGGGATGACGTATGCAGACTGCACAGGCTTATCTGGGATGACATCCGCAGACTGCACAGGCTTATCTGGGATGACATCTGCAGACTGCACAGGCTTATCTGGGATGACGTCTGCAGACTGCACAGGCTTATCTGGGATGACGTCTGCAGACTGCACAGGCTTATTTGGGATGACATCTGCAGACTGCACAGGGTTATCTGGGATGACATCTGCAGACTGCACAGGCTTATCTGGGATGACATCTGCAGACTGCACAGGCTTATCTGGGATGACATCTGCAGACTGCACAGGCTTATTTGGGATGACATCTGCAGACTGCACAGGCTTATCTGGGATGACATCTGCTGACTGCACAGGCTTATCTGGGATGACATCTGCAGACTGCACAGGCTTATCTGGGATGACATCTGCAGACTGCACAGGCTTATCTGGGATGACGTCTGCAGACTGCACAGGCTTATCTGGGATGACGTCTGCAGACTGCACAGGCTAATCTGGGATGACGGCTGCAGACTGCACAGGCTTATCTGGGATGACGTCTGCTGACTGCACAGGCTAATCTGGGATGACATCTGCAGACTGCACAGGCTTATCTGGGATGACGTCTGCTGACTGCACAGGCTTATCTGGGATGACATCTGCAGACTGCACAGGCTTATCTGGGATGACATCTGCAGACTGCACAGGCTTATCTGTGATGACGTCTGAAAACAGCACAGGCTTATCTGGGATGACATCTGCAGACTGCATAGGCTTATCTGGGATGACATTTGCGGACTTCACAGGCTTATCTGGGATGACATCTGCAGACTACACAGGTATATCTGGGATGACATCTGCAGACTGCACAGGCTTATCTGGGATGACGTCTGCAGACTGCACAAGCTTATCTGGGATGATGTCTGCAGACTGCACAGGCTTATCTGGGATGATGTCTGCAGACTGCACAGGCTTATCTGGGATGACATCTGCTGACTGCACAGGCTTATCTGGGATGACATCTGCAGACTGCACAAGCTTATCTGGGATGACATCTGCATACTGCACTGACTTATCTGGGATGACATCTGCAGACTGCACAGGCTTATCTGGGATGACATCTGCTGACTGCACAGGCTTATCTGGGATGACATCTGCATACTGAACTGACTTATCTGGGATGACATCTGCAGACTGCACAGGCTTATCTGGGATGACATCTGCTGACTGCACAGGCTTATCTGGGATGACATGTTACTCTTATGCATTTAGCCCCATTTTCCCAGAGGGCAGCTCATATTATGCTCCCCTAATAAACAATGACAATTCATGGTTCAGTAGTTTGCCCAATTTGTGTGTTTACATTCAGATGGTGTCTGCCGCCCTAAAAAACAATGACAATTCATGATTCATTAGTTTGCCCAATTTGTGTGTTAACATTCAGATGGTGTCTGCTGCCCTAATAAACAATGACAATTCATGGTTCATTAGTTTGCCCAATTTGTGTGTTTACATTCAGATGGTGTCTGCTGCCCTAATAAACAATGACAATTCATGGTTCATTAGTTTGCCCAATTTGTGTGTTTACGTTCAGATGGTGTCTGCTGCCCACACACACACCCAAGGACATGCTGAAGGTCAAGTCTACAGAGGGCGGCAAGCAAAGGGACGAGGCAGTCACCTGGTTCTCAGTCATATACCCCAGAACACAGCTCCCTACATGGCCAAAAGATATGCAAGCGGTAGGATTCTAGTGTTTAAGTTCAAACTATATGTAATGATTACAGAATATTGTTAGCTCATCTATTTTTTGAAAAAAATTATGAGCTATTGTCATCACCTTGGCGTCGGCGTCCAGTTAAGTTTTGCGTTTAGGTCCACTTTTCTCAGAAAGTATCAATGCTATTGCATTCAAACTTGGTACACTTACTTACTATCATGAGGGGACTGGGCAGGCAAAGTTAGATAACTCTGGTGTGCATTTTGACAGAATTATGTGCCCTTTTTATACTAAGAAAATTGAAAATTTTGGTTAAGTTTTGTGTTTAGGTCCATTTTATTCCTTAAGTATCAAAGCTATTGCTTTCATACTTGCAACACTTACTAACTATCATAAGGGGACTGTGCAGGCAAAGTTATGTAACTCTGACTGGCATTTTGACAGAATTATGTGCCCTTTTTATACTTAGAAAATTGAAGATTTGGTTAAGTTTTGTGTTTAGGTTAACTTTATTCCTACAGTATCAAAGCTATTGCTTTCATACTTGCAACACTTATTAACTATCATAAGGGGACTGTGCAGGCAAAGTTATGTAACTCTGACTGGCATTTGGACGGAATTATGGGCCCTTCATACTTAGAAAATTGAAAATTTGGTTAAGTTTTGTGTTTTGGTCAACTTTACCCCTAAAGTATCATAGATATTGCTTTCATACTTGGAACACTCGCAAACTATCATAAGGGTACAGTAAAAGGACAAGTTGCATAACTCTGGTTGTCATTTTTACGGAATTGTGGCCCTTTTTTGACTTAGTTACTTTGAATATATGGTTAAATTTTGTGTTTCGATCCACTTTACTTCTTAACTATCAAGGCTATTGCTTTCAAACTTCAAATACTTTCATGCTATCATGAGGTTACTGTACCTGGCAAGTTGAATTTTACCTTGACCTTTGAATGACCTTGACTCTCAAGGTCAAATTATTAAATTTTGCTAAAATTGCCATAACTTCTTTATTTATGATTAGATTTGATTGATACTTTGACAAAACTACTCTTACCTGACATACCACAATAGACTCCACCCAAACCATCCCCCGTGCCCCCCCCCCCCTCCCCCCCTAAATTATTATTATAATTTTTTTTTAAGATCATCTCACAAATGACCACCACACCCTCACACTATACACCCCCCACCACCCACGCCCACCCCCAATTTTTTTTTTGAAACAGTTAAAAAACAAATATTTATTTTTATTTTTTTATTTTTGAACCATTGCACCCAAGAATCCCCCCCCTCCCCGAATTTTTTTTTGCATTTTTTTTCGCATTTTTGGAAGATAATGTATTAAATGTCCACACCCCCACACTATACACCCCTCTTCACTCCACCTCTCCCTCCTTTGTGATTTAAATTGAGAGTCCCTTCACCTTTAAAAAGAAAATAGATGAGCGGTCTGCACCCGCAAGGCGGTGCTCTTGTTTTAAATCATGTGATTTATAAAGAAGTGTCATATTTACACAAATGTTCTGTTCTTTCTTTCTACTTAAATGTTTCCATATTCACATCTTTTAAATAAAATTAAACATATTTAAAAACAGAAATGTCACAGTGGCTATTCACTTGTATCATAAAACTGTGATAATTTCTCTGCATTGCTGAAATTTCAAGTGAATGAAATGTCTTGGTCATCATATCTAGCAAGTTATCATGCATTGTCAAATGTTGTGAAGCATGTAAATTAAGTAGTAATTGCTAGTAGCCTGTAGACAATACATTACAATGTCCGAGCTTTTTTTCTGACCCAACAACGCATGTTACAGCTGGAGATACTACAGAAGCCTGGAGAGACTGTGTTTGTGCCGGGTGGCTGGTGGCATGTGGTGGTCAATCTAGACCACAGCATCGCTGTTACCCAGAACTTCTGTAGTGTGGTCAATTTCCCCATTGTCTGGCACAAAACTGTTAGGGGACGGCCAAAACTGTCAAAAAAGTGGATCAAAATTTTGCGGGTAAATAGTAGTTTCTATTCTGCTGTAATCAAGTTAAGTCAAGAACGAAAATATATATTCCACAAAAAATTATTAGAGAGAGGTTGGTTAGTTGTTTACATATGACCAGCGTTCTAGATAAGCTGCGTATCAGTGAATATACACATTAGAAATATCAAGATACGCTCAATTTATCATTTCCTTGTGTAAATTTATGCAAGCCAATCTGGACTTATGCAAATGATGTAAATTCTCTGCGTACAACCTAAACAAAAATATAAACAGCTGATTGTCTTTCGCCAAAATATGAGACTTGTTATCGTAAAAATTAGAGCTAATTTATGCGCTGGATTGTAGAAATAGTTAGCCAGTCGGTATTTTCGAAGCCAAACCAAATTACTTCTCAAAGTAAAATTGATTCATTTTATATGGCAAAAGTTGTATAGAGTAAAAACATTGTACTGCCAATACTGAATGATTGAATTTCCTCTGTTTTCAAATAAAAAAGGGCACCCTTAAACGCTAATAAAACAACTGTTGAAAGTTGAAAAGAATGTTTTCCTTGGCTCACGGGCCTATAAACCAAGGACAGTTAAAAATAAAAAAAACACTTTAAGAAACCTACTTCTATGGAGGAATACACATTATTGCATAAACTCTATCTTTAATGCCCTCTGGCGGGGTGCAGAAATTTGGTAAAGGAGGGCTTGAACGGGATAAATCGTGTGTTAACAAGGCGATTCACGTGCTGTTCAAGCCCTGGGCCCGTATTCACCAACCCATTCTTAGACTTAAGAATAAAGAATAGACTTGGAACCAAGAAAAATGCATTCAGTGTTTGTCTATATACATGCCTCCATAGGTAATAATGCCATTAACAGAATGTTCTACATGAAGAATGATATGGATAGAGGTGTTTAATAACAAGTTTGACTCAAAATTCAAGCAATTCTTGAATATATCGATTTTAAGAATATTCTTTATTCTTAGACTTAAGTCTAAGAATTGTTTGGTGAATACGGTCCCTGTTAAGTGTTTTTCATATCCATAATCTGGTCCATGAGCAGTTACTTCCCTTCTCCAGCCTTCGACGATTTTCTAAGCATAAATGGGGAACTGAATAAGCACCAGTTTCCTCATGCATGCAGGGATAATGACTATTTCAATCCACTTTTCAAATTATACCATCTGCACTCTCTTGAAAAGAGCTTTATTTTATTGGCAACGTTAATTAAGTTAAGGTTATTTACTCAACACTTTCAAAAGACTATGCTGTAAATGTAAGTGTTTTTGTACCTTCAACGTTCCTGCTGTAAATTCCAAAATAATTCCTCATTTCTTACTTTGCGCGGCTGCATTTCAACTTTGCATTAATCCACTGTTTAAACACATTTTAAATCGAAAACTGCCTATCAGAAGGTAAAGCCTCGTCATTTCGGATGATGACCGAGTGAGGCATAAGTAAAACACAAATTGAACTGTATTGAAATAATCCAATTATTTTGTCGATGTCGAATGAACAAAACATATTTTTTTCAATGTTATTTTAATTTATTTTGGTATGTGTGATTTGTTTATGCAATAATAGCGAAAAAAACACATTTTGTCGGTCATGATCATCTGCGGGCGCTCTCAAAATCCGTTCGATTCCGTGCTATCATGAGGGTACTGTACCTGGCAAGTTGAATTTTACCTTGACCTTTGAATGACCTTGACTCTCAATGGATTTTTCGAGTGCCAGCAGATGATCATGCCCTCGAAAACGTGTATTATCCCTATATAGTTAATGTTTTATTGTGTTTAATATGATTAAAGAAGTGTGTCTGTACCCCGGCTATATTCTTACCCTTCAAGCAAGGCAAAATTTGACCATTTACCCCCAAGCTGTGAAAAGTGGGAGTATTTACCCCCATGGGTCAAAAATTATCTATAACGCTGACGACATGTTATTGTTCAATTGTATTCAACAATAATTGAGCTTAGAAATAAAAGTATTTATTATGCTCATTCGTGTAATCAGCAATTTTCTTAAGCATTTTTTAAAGGAATTTTCAGATTTTAATTAGTGAAAGTAATAACAAAAAAGACAAATTGATTGCTCCTCAAGTTCTGATCAAACTCAAAGTCTTTTTATTGAATTGCAGACGTTGTTACACCATGACTCATACAAATCTTCAAAGCTTTAATGAGTAATGTTTCACATTATTTCAGAGCTTTTCTTAAACAAGTTAAGTAAAAACCTTAGGTGGGTCAAACTTGTACGAGGCTGTCAGATTGTTGTTTTGTTCTTTTTTTTCATTAAGATGAGCAATCTCTCAATCTGTGTCCACAGAAAGAACGTCCAGAGGTGGCCCAGGTAGCTGACAAGGTGGACCTGGCCGAGCCTACAGGGTTCAACTCTGACAGCAGCAGCTCTGGCTCCTCCAGCTCCAGTGACTCAGACTCGGACTCTGAGTCTGACGGGGAGACCATGACCAAGAGGTGAGCGGCCTTTAAACAGCAGCCGGTGTATTGCTTCTTTAGCTGACATTGAAATGACTACAGTTGGACTCCTTCTTTAAAAAAGAAAAGTTTTTTGGCCACATTTACAGTTGCCTATGTGAACAAATGTGCACTGATATTCACCAATTTTCCACCGAAATTTTTTTTTTAGTATTGAAATTTTTATATTTTTGTACATGTATAGAACAGTCTGCTTGATTGTCATCATAGATTAATAGATGATTTTGAAAAATTCCACATTTTGTGGAAGCAAACACTCTTAAACTGCGTTTTTCAAAAGTTGGCTCAATATTCTTCTTCTATATGCATTGCATGAGCAAATTTAGAAAAAGGTGTAGTTTTTCAATTGGACATGCATTCGTACAAACAGGGTGGTGGACTGTTTAAAAAGAATTAATACAAATAAACCTTTTTAGGGGCATGTTATAAAATGACAGCTACAAATTAAGTATTTTTTAGTTAATTAATCTGGTTGCAAACTTATTATGTACTTTTGACAGTGTTTACTAATCCTGGATGTACAAGTCTTTAGTTGAAACACGGCGGCTATTGTGTTGTGTTAGTGTATTTGATGCCGAAAAAATGTTTAATATATACAAAACAACTGATGTCTGTGATGAAAAATTGTCATCCTATTGGTTGAAACCTATTTATTTAAGCTTGATTGCATCAAAAGCCTCAGGCTTAACCCTTTGCATGCTGGGAAATTTATTGTCTGCTAAAATGTCGTCTGCTGAATGTTTAAAATTAGCATTTTCTTCGATTTTTTTCAAAGAATATTATCAGAATAGCAAACAGTTTGGATCCTGATGAGACGCCACGTTCTGTGGTGTCTCATCTGGATCCAAACTGTTTGCAAAGGCCTTCAAAATTCGGTTCCCGCACTGAAAGGGTTAATGAAACGCTCTTCAGTCAGTTATCTGGGCCTAGAACCAGTACTTGGTGTCTTTTGGGGAGATCTTAAGAATGCTTCAACAGTGGGGATCGAACCCGTGACCTCCCGGTCACTAGGCGGACACAATAACCATTACACCACGGGGACCTCATCCTTTTAAATTAGCTGCTCGGACAGTTCTAGTGATGACACATAGGCACGATGTTAATACTTCATATCTTTTCAGACGGAGACTCTCCAAATCATGTTCAGGGTCAAGGTCAGTAACCCCAAATGGCAGTAACCAGGTACGAAGGTCGAGGTCTGATTCGTGTAGCAGTGCAGAAAGGTCAAGTCGCGGTAACCGAAGCATATCCAGTACTCCAAAGAACAGCAGATAACAAAGGAAGTTTCCTGGAAAGAAACTCATTATTTTCAGGAATATTTATCCTCTTAATACCAATTTCATTCATGTTATTAAGTCATAAGTGACATTCCTACTAGGCTATGGAACCATACATAATGTTCAATGTTGCATATTGTTTTGTTATAATCAACTTTTTTTGTAAAATGCAAACGTATTTTGTTCATTCTGTGTTCATTAAACATTGCAATCACATTATCTGTTTCAGATGAAAATGTTGTTATTGTCATCACATTATCTGTTTCAGATGAAAATGTTATTGTAAAGTTTCATTATTCATAAATCACTTTCATCTGAGCTTTTGCAAGAAATATTTATTGTGTCACAATTGTAAACCAAATTTTAGTTATTATTGTCAATATCCAATTCCTGTCCTGCTTCACATACCAGTATAAAGCTATGCACTTCGTTTTTGGGGCTCTATGCATTGAAATTCATGATTTCTTGATATCATTCACTATATTGTCTTTGAGGCTTTTAGTGATTGCTTTATTTAGTGATTGCTTTAGGCACCTCGATGTGAAAGTTTGTTTGCTACATACATTTGTTTAAACTTACAGTCAATATACGTTTAGAACTTCAATGTTTTTTTCTAATGTGATGCCTTTAAAAGATTAACGTATCCATTTATGTGTATTGAAAATTAAAAAAAAACACATTTATTTCAACTAGTGATAATACATATCATCTTGTGTTTATTTTGTTATCTTAAGAGCAAATTACACGCACTTGACGTCATTTCCTTGTTAAATGAAACTGACCTTTAATAGCCACTTGCAACACGTTGACAAAGGTGTGTCTAAAACATTTACATTACTTTTCACAGATCATAACTAATTAATAAATAATCTCGTACTGTTTTTAGCTCACCTGATTGCTCAGGTGAGCTTTTGTGACCGGTCTTTGTCCGTCATATGTCCGTCCGTCTGTCCGTCAACATTTGCTCGTAAACACTCTATAGGCCACATTTCTTGTCCCATCTTCATGAAACTTGGTCAGAAGCTTTGTCCCAATGAAATCTCGGCAGAGTTGGAAACTGGTTGTGCCGGGTTAAAAACTAGGTCACTAGGTCAAAAAAAAGAAAAACCTTGTAAACACTGTAGAAGTCACATTTCATGCCCAATCGTCATGTAACTTTGTCAAAATGTTTGTCTAAATAATATCTTGGTTGAGTTCAAAAGCAGTTCCGATCCGTTGAAAAACATGGTCGCCAGTGGGCGGGGTAGTTTTCCTTATTTGGCTATAGAGAAACCTTGTAAACACTCTAGAAGTCACAATTTTTGCCCAATCATCATGAAAGTTGGTCAAAACATTGGTTCAATTGATGTCTCGGACGAGTTCGAAAATGATCGAGATCTGTGAAAAAACATGGCCGCCAGTGGGCGGGGCATTTTTCTCTATATGTATATAGTGGCAGTTTTCCCTATTTGGCTATAGAGAAACCTTGTTAACACTCAAGAAGTCACAATTTTTGCCCAATCATCATGAAAGTTGGTCAAAACATTGGTTTTATTGATATCTCGGACGAGTTTGAAAATGGTCAGGATCGGTGAAAAAACATGGCCGCCAGTGGGCGGGGCATTTTTCTCTATATGTATATAGTTAAAACATGTGAACACAGTAAAAGTCACATTTTTGGCCCAATTTTCATGAAATTTGCTCAGAACATTTGTTTCCTTGATACAAGAGTTGAGTTAAAAAATGGTTCAGGTCAGTTGAATAACATGGCTGCTGGGAGGGGGGCAGTTTTCGAGTTTGCCCCCCCCCCCCCCTTTCGAAGAAGAGGGGTTATATTGTTTTGCTCATGTCGGTCCGTCCGTCCACCAGATGGTTTCCGGATGATTAGAGCGCTTATGCCAAGGATCATGAAACTTCATAGGTACATTGATCGTGACTCGCAGATGACCCCTATTGATTTTCAGGTCACTAGGTCAAAGGTCAAGGTCACGATGACCCAAAGCAGTAGAATGGTTTTCGGATTATAACTCAAGAACGCTTATGCCTAGGATCATGAAACTTCATAGATACATTGATCATGACTCGCAGATAATCCCTATTGATTTTCAGGTCACTAGGTCAAAGGTCAAGGTCACGATGACCCGAAATAGTTAAATGGTTTCCGGATGATAACTCAAGAACGCTTAGGCCTAGGATCATGAACCTTCATAGGTACATTGATCATGACTCGCAGATGGCCCCTATTGATTTTCAGGTCAAAGGTCAAGGTGACCTGAAATAGTAAAATAGTTTCCAGATGATAACTCAAGAACGCTTATGCCTAGGATCATGAAACTTCATAGGTTCATTGATCATGACTCGAAGATGACCCCTATTGATTTTCAGGCCACTAGGTCAAAGGTCAAGGTGACGGTGACCTGAAATAGTAAAATGGTTTCTGGATGATAACTCAAGAACGCTTATGCCTTGGTTCATAAAACTTCATAGGTATATTGATCATGACTCCCAGATGACCCCTATTGATTATCAGGTCACTAGGTCAAAGGTCAAGATCACAGTGCCAAAAAACGTATTCACACAATGGCTGTCAAGGTCAAGGTGACTCAACTTAGTAAAATGGTTTCCGGATGATAACTCAAGAATGCTTACGCCTAGGATCATGAAACTTCATAGGTACATTGATCATGACTCGCAGATGAAATAATGATGAAACTTGACCAGGATGTTTGTCTGGACAATATCTAGGTCAAGTTTGACATTTGGTAAAGATTGAATGAACCGACTCCTCTCAGGTGAGCGAACTAGGGCCATCTTGGCCCTCTTGTTTACAATATGATATATTGATTAGAATTTTGTACATGACTGTCAGTAGTGATAACCCAGGATCAAGAGATATCAATTGTTGAATAACATTTCAAGATTTGTTTCTCTATAATGATGAATATCAATATGTGCTGTCTGGAATTGAGTCTTCAAATAATAGCTGGCTGTCATTGAAGCAAATGTTTTTCATAACTGCTAGTAGATTGTTTTGTGTACATACAAAGTTGATACTCTATGCTTTTGTTTACATAGTGAGTGTTTTATATTATCAGAAAACATTAATTGTATTATATTCCACATTCATTTTTTATAAGCTTTATTTCATAAAAAGATTTCATTTACATAAGCTTTAAAAAAAGATACTGTTATTAGCAGTTAAGTTGGATGTTTGAAATAATTTCTAAATCGAAGCATTGTTGATTTCCATGTTGTTGTTTTTTATGCCCCCAAAGGATGGCATATAGTGATCAGTCTGTCTGTCACACTTTGCGTCTAGGTTACGAAAAATGCTCATAACTTTTATGTCGCTTCAGATGTAACATTCATATTTGGTATGCATGTGTATATGGACAAGGCCTTTCCATATGCACACAAATTTTGACCCCTTTGACCTTGACCTTGAACTTAGGGTCCGCGGTTAGGTTTCAAAAAATGTGTTTAGGTTTTGAAAAATTATCTTAATTTCTATCAAAGTGTTTATCGGGGGCATATGTCACTTTATGGAGACAGCTCTTGTTTAAAGTAAAATGTGATTGTGTTAAATAATTTGGATGCTACATGTTTGAGAATTTATGAAAAAGTTGAATAAAAATAATGATGCAGTTCTTGTGTTTTCATATGTTTATGTTATGATTGTGGTGGTTTTAAACTGTATATCAGATATGTTTGCATGCAGGGAGTAAAATGGACAATTTTGAAGTTGATGTTCTCTCCAAAGAATATGCAGGTAAATTAACTCCATAAATTGTAAAATGACATTAAATGAACAACAATACATGTTCTGAAAAAGTATATCTTTAGCTCACCTATGCACAACGTGCTTATGGTGAGCTTTTGTGATCGCCTTTTGTCCGTTTTGCATTGTGCGGCTTCAACATTTTGCCTTGTTAACTCTCTAGAGGCCATATTTATTGTCCAATCTTCATGAAATTTGGTCAGAAGATTGGTCTCAATGATATCTTAGATGTGTTCGAAAATGGTTACGTTTGCTTGAAAAACATGGCTGCCAAGGGGCGGGGCATTTTTCCTTATTTGGCTATAGTAAAACGTTGCTAAGACTCTAGAGGCCACATTTATTTTTCGATCTTCATGAAACTTGCTCAAAAGATTTGTCCCAATGATATCTTGTATGAGTTCAAAAATGGTAACCTTTACTAAAAAAACATGGCTGCCAAGGGGCGGAGCATTTTTATGCCCCCGGTAGCAGGGCATATAGTGATCAGACTGTCCGTCCGTCTTTCCATCACACTTTGCGTTAAGGTTTCGAAAAATGCTCATAACTTCTAAGTCCCTTGAGATGTAACCTTCATATTTGGTATGCATGTGAATATGGACAAGGCCTTTCCATACGCACACAAATTTTGACCCCTGTGACCTTGACGTTGAACTTGGGGTCCGCGTTTAGGTTTCGAAATCTGTGTTTAGGTTTCGAAATATGCTCATAACTTCTATGTCCCTTGAGATATAACCGTCATATTTGGTATGCATGTGTATATGGACAAGGCCTTTCCATACGTACAAAAACGTTGACCTCTGTGACCTTGACGTTGAACTTAGAGTCCGCGTTTAGGTTTCGAAATATGCGTTTAGGTTTCGAAAAATGCTCATTACTTCTATGTCCTTTGAGATATTACCTTCATATTTGGTATGCATGTGTATATGGACAAGGCCTTTCCATACGCACAAAAACTTTGACCCCTGTGACCTTGACCTTGAACTTAGTGTCCGTGTTTAGGTTTCGAAATCTGCGTTGAGGTTTCGAAAAAAGGTCATAACTTCTATCAAGCGTTTATAGGGGGCATAAGTCATCCTATGGTGACAACTCTTGTTCCTTATATGGCTATAAATTGCTATAGTAAAATCTTGTTAACACTCTAGAGGCCACATTTATTGTCCAATCTTCATGAAACTTGGTCAGAAGATTCATCCCGATAATATCTTGGACGAGTTCGAAAATGATGCCGGTTAGTTGAAAAATATGGCCGCCAGGGGGCGTGGCATTTTTCCTTAAATGGCTATAGTAAAACCTTGTTAACACTCTAAAGGCCACATTTATTTTCCGATCCTTATGAAACTTGCTCAGAAGATTTGTCCGAATGATATCTTGGATGAGTTCGAAAATTGTTTTGGTTTCTTTAAAAACATGGCCTCCAGGGGACGGGGCATTTTTCCTTATAAGGCTATATATGACTTTTGTAAAACCTTGTAACACTCTAGAGGCCACATTTATTTTCCAATCTTCATGAAATATGGTCAGAAGATTTGTCTTATTGACAAATAAAATTATTGATATCTTGGATGAGTTCGAAAATGATTACGTTTGCTTGAAAAACAATGCTGCCAAGGGGCGGGGCATTTTTCCTCATATGGCTATAGTAAAATCTTATTTACACTATAGGGGCCACATTTATAGTCCAATTTTCATGAAACTCGGTCAGAAGATTTATCCCAATAATATCTTGGATGAGTTCAAAAAATGATGCCGGTTGGTTGAAAAACATGGCCACCACGGGGGCTTTGAGTATTTATGTGGCTTTAAATTAAAAGTTCTATTTTTGGGCTTGGCACAACGACGTGTTATTACTATTTCCATGCAATATCAATCGATGTTAAAAGGCCTTCAGGTAAATCATATATTCACGTGTTTCCTGATTTTCTCGGACAACGTGTTAATGCTGAAGGACTTCTCAATCAGAACTTCATACTTTTATATGGCTTTGAAACAAACGCCGCAGATGTCGATAACTCCGTCCCTACTTTTGGTTTCTTCGTTTGCATCGGCACAAAGCTTGTCCAAAAGCATTCGTAGATTGTTCCGTCCGGCAGGTTTCAGTTGGCCCAGGTCGCGGTGGATGGCCGCAGGAAGTCTGTGTCTCCATGGAAACTATTCGCGCTATCTAGTAGCTGACCATGCATGATTGTCATTGTTTCAACTCGTTCCGCCTGTCGGATGTCTGTGTTGTATGTGTTTGGTCCCACTGTTTAAATATGTCCCATGGAGTAAAGGAGATCTTATCGGCTTCATGGTTGTCAATTAAAGTTTATAGAGTTGTTTATTATTGTCCAGTTTAAGACAAATGTCATTAACTGCTCGCTTGAAAGGGCGAATGAAGCGTTTACATAGTCAACTAAGCACAGTTTAAAACATTGTCTTCATATACAATTAACATTCATAGGCACTGTATTTTCTTTCCATATGCGAAAAGGCAATACATGTGTGTATAAGGGTGCTCCAAAAATTATGAAAGTATCATGACAGTGTTCTCAAACTCTCAATTACATGGTGCTATTTAGAGAGAAGCTGAATAAAAACAAAGGCTGACTGTATCATTATTTAAGACTTGCTCAACGCTGTCAAAGATTTTAATATTTGTGTCGAAACTTGTGATCGCGAATAAATGAATCAGCTTGAAGAACAAACAAATGACAGTTGTTGACGAATGATTATCTAAAAATTGTTCATAGCCACAATCAAAATGATCAAACTTTTATATCCAATAGTCATCTGAGTCCAATCATTTATATTCTTTGAACCATTAACTGTAACTTGGCATCAACTGCTGACGACTTAGTTGGTGCCGAAAAAAACTTCTATGGTCCTCAACGACTTGGAGTAATTTATCAGTATTATTATGTATTATTAACGCATGTTATTTGTTATATCATTTTGATTCAAGCATTATCAGATCACTGTCACCAATTTGCCGACTAAGATAGATTTGTGAGTTCAAACCATGATATGTAATCTTCATCTAACTCGTTGACTGATAATACTGAGATTTAAGTAAAAGAACACACAACATGCGCGTTTTGTGAATATGGCTGTGCTGGGTGTATTGGCCTGCAATTTGTTTGATTTAAAATAATTGTCTTACTATAAAAGCCAGCTATTGCTATAAGAGTCTTTATTCTTATGAAAACGCATGCATTGATTGAAGCAGCCCCGGTGAAAACTGTCAAACCACATGCGAGAGTTTCTCTGAAGCAAGAAAAGGTATCAAAGTGACAAGATATATTAACAACGACGTACATACTAGTATATACTTCACGATTATGAATAGTTAAAAATATCCCTAGCCATTCGCATGATCAGCAGTTTTGCAGTTTCATGAAATGCCTACTGTTTTTTTTTTCACTGTAAAAATGTTCAATACTAGCCGAAAGATTCTTATCACAGTAAATTCATGGGATGAAGTTGAACATGAGATGAAAACTATTTGTAAAATACTGTGGCTTGAAAACAGACTCAGTTCCTGTTCATATGAATGCGAGTTCATGAACTGTTTCATGAAGAAGCATATGAAGTACTTGTTTAACTTATTTTGAAGATTTTTACCACTTATAACAATGTTTTTAATGGATTATTGGTGTGAAAATATTTATTATGAGTATTCGCCATTAAGGATCTATTTCTTTGGCTAACAATTAAAAATTGTCATATATTTTTCCACATCATAAGCGTTTTATGTGATGACAATACGATTTGTAACATTTTAATCAATATGATAAAATATTCCTCTTTCTTTCTATAACGATTTGAAGAGAATCGGAATCTAGTCAACGATATTCGAAGTTGTTCATTATCTATACAGCTCAAGAAGGGTTCAAACTAAATACTTTGTTAAATATAGAATTACAAGGTACGTTGAAGCTGACTCTGAGACAATGGAAGACGCGTTCTGAGAAAATGGGGCTTCATGTATGTGCGTAAAGTGTCATCCCAGATTAGCCTGTTCGGTCCGCACAGGCCAATCAGGAACGACACTTTCCGCTTTAATGGTATTTTTCCATTTAAAGGAAGTCTCTTCTACACGAAAATCCAGTTAAGGCGGAAAGTGTCGTCCCTGATTAGCCTGTGCGGACTGCACAGGATAATCTGGGACGACACTTTACGCACATGCATTTAATCCAGTTTTCTCAGAACGCGACTCATGGTATTGACAGATTGACTGAGTGTGCTTGCTCGTCAGTGACAGCAATCGTTCGGCAGGTACTTGAAATAAAGACTGGTATCTGATGGAAAATAAGGAGTATATAAGTATTCAATGACCATGTTTAACCATATTGCACTGCATTGACATTTTGTTTTAACATCTTCACTAATGGTGTTTAATGTAATCAAACGTTTTTTTTTCTTCAAGAATCCATATTTTGTTTCAACATCTTCACTAATGGTGTTTAATGTTATAAAACGTTTTTTTTTCTTCAAGAATCCATTTCATATCTAATAACGAGTATTGCGAGTTGCAATTATTTGGCTGTATTTGCAATCATAACATTAATAAGATTTAGTATCATATTTGTTACTTCGGTTACATTCATTTAATCTGGCATCAAATAGCATTTTGTTTAATGTTAATTTTAAAATTCTTGAGTATATGTTGTTCTAGTTACACTATGAATACTTCTCAAATCGGAAAAAAACATTCTTATTGTATGCGTTTCGAAGGTGTCTGAGGGCCCATCCTGTTAATATTGTATCATATGCGGACTGCACAGGCTTATCTGGGATGACACTTTACGCACATACATTAAGCCCCGTTTTCTCAGAACGGGACTGCACCTACCTATAGATGCGGTGTCTTTAGAATAACGACTCGCTGTGCAATAGCTAGCTTTCATATAAAAATTACTTTAAATTAAACTAGCTGTATTTAAAATGTAGGTCATTAAATGCAAAGCGTCAATAGAGCAAGCACGTCCGACATACATATCTACAACAAAGAATTTAAACAATAGGACTCAGATGACTATTGAATATTAAGTTTGATCATTTTATTTTGATTTTGACAATGCACACAGTTTCAGATTATCACCGGCCCACAACTGTCATAAGCATTTTGTGCAGACAAACTTATTCGCGATAACAGCTTTTTTTTAGTTTCTACACAAATATTAAAATCTGTGAAAGGATTGAGAAAGTTGTAAATATTGTTGATGTTTTTTCATCTACATTTCTCTACAGATTCTCTCCAATTAGTATCATGTAATGGATGGTTGGAGAACACTATCCAGTGATTTAGTCTACGGTAATTAAAATATATATTTATTACAGTAAACTTTTCATTTATAAAATTGCATTTTCAGAACAAAACGCATTTTTATATGAAAACTAATTTCCGACTAAGTGTTGGTTATTGCTTTATGAGCAACGGTTTAAAGTTCTAACCTATGCACATAAATGCGTTTTGTTTAGATCTAGCCCTATAATTAATATGGGGTACCGGTATGTGCGGTTATGGTCAAGGACACTGGTAAAAGATATTGAAGATTAGTTTGTACTCAATACATTGAGAACAAATTGAATTTTTGAAATGAAACTAAATAAACAGATTTCGGATGCCCTGGGGTTGCACATTGGTGTGTGAGATTAAGGTTAAGGTCACTGTTACTGACTATGGAGAAATCGTCTCAGCTCAGATCTCGCGCAAACGAATTCATGTTATTGTGATGCAAACGTATACAGGGTTCAGAATCAACGGGGGATTCAGCGTCATGCACACGGGCTGGGCAAAATGTAAAGACCTTTTTTCCTGCAGTTTGTGTCGAGGTATAAGAATAAAATCTTACATTTCTTGCAATATATGTATTCACCGAATGCCATTAAACGAAGTACACGTTGCGAGGCATATGAAGAACAAAGATAGTTTTATTGGTTTGTTACGATGGTTTTATTTTGATTGGGTTCATTACGCGGCATTACACCGAATATTAGTATAAATACATTCATAAACCAAAATTTTGCTCTTGATCTCGATTTAATTAACCTGTTCATCTATCCAAATATAAAACAAAAACAGAAATAAAGGTAATATGATCGTTAATAAACAGTAGAGAACGCAGGACGTTGCCATGGTTTCTGTTCTTTATTTCCCCGCGGCGTTGATGCATTTATCAAAGAACACCTTGTGGCACATGCAACAGTATTCCATACCGGTCCCGTAGAGATCCCCACACGGCCCACAAACAGGGGCCAGGGTCTTGATTGTGAATGGATGCAGCTTGTCAATGTCACATCTGGAGCAGGGTACTTCGATGCCGTTGTTTCGAGGAACCAGACGATATGTGGACACGATACTTAGCAAAGCCAGAATAAGGGCAAGCTTGTACATTCGTTGCATCATTTTTATTCTGGAATAAAACATATACGTAGTTAAAGTAGGTTTGTTTAAATCAGGCCGATCGATGCAAATTTTATTGCTGTAACCTTAAACATTCATTTTTGATTTTCGATCATGTTAGCTACGATCATATTCGCTCGAATTTAAGTAACTTGCTTTGTTTCTCCTCTACCCGAACGACCCTTATTTTTGTTGCTGGTCTTTTAATGGTTTTTCAGGTCGAGTTTTCGATCTTTTTTCCTACAAATATTTTCGCAAAATTAACTGTTAATTTGGCATTGATTGTTTTGAGAGACAAGTTTACGGGAAACGTAGACACATTGTAAAAATACTATCGGTAACATGTCTACCCCATTGTCAAACATGTTTTTATCATTCAACAAGCCTTCCCGTCTGTGTGCCATGCTAATGATTGACCTTTTTCCTGTATTATGACCTTGACCAAATCGTGTCAGATGATTTTACAATTGAATGGAGATTGATGATGTTAACATTTCTACTAGACAATCTTTACAAGATTATTTGATCCGTGTTCTGATAAAATTGGGCTTAATGCATGTGCGTAGAGTGTCGTCACAGATTAGCCTGTGCAATCCGCACAGGCTAATCAGGGACGGCACTTTTCGCCTAAATTGGATTTTTGCTTAGAAGTTACTTCATTTAAACGAAAATGTCATAAAAGCGGAAAGTGTCGTCCCTGATTAGCCTGTGCGGACTGCACATGCTTTATGCCCAGTTTTCTCAGAACACGACTCATTTTAAGGCGAACTTCAACATTTGACATCAGCCTTGCCCATTGAAGTGTGGATACGGTGTCCAAATCATCACGTCATTTTGGTCATTTATATTTTTTTATTGTAAAGTTGCACGATGAATAACGCGATAACTGTCCAGTCAATTGTAAGGGCTCATTTGAGTGGTTGACCTCTGTTACTCAAGTCTTTGCTGTTGGGAGACGTAAATTACACACGTCACGTCGTTTCTATACGGTGGTCGTTTGTAGTAGATTATTTATCATTGCATGGTGACTGGCAATCTTACAGTCCAAACAAGCCACACACAGAAAGGCATCGTCTTCTAACGGCGATCAGTTGTGATAAATTATTTTAACATTGTATGCGGAATGACAAAGTTACAGGGAGGCTGAGCTCGAACGACCACACGCACTTGACCAAAAATGTAGTGTTCAGCTTAAAATGGAGGTTTGAAGTTTCGTGCAACTCTTAAAAATCAACTTACAAGTACATACACAACGGTTCTGTTTATAAAGAGATTCACATGGCGGGTAAGGTTTATGTTTTAATTGGCTTCAACATAAATTAGTGACTTTCTTCTTGCATGCGATACATTATACTAACATTAGTACATTTACTGCTCATTTAAATGTTATGTTAATTGCTTATTGAAAATTTGAACCTGTGCACTTTTATTTCGATTAAAATCGTTAGAATCAGTCTCTAATGAACACTTTATGGCGAACATTAATGCATTATGCTTGCACAGAAATATTGAATTACCATTATAAGATTTATCCAAGTTCCATTTTCAATTTGATCGAATGAAAAATAACTTGTTGAGTGTGCGTGTGTTTATTTAATTTCGCTTTTATTCACCTTGGCGCACTTATCCATTTTTGTTCCTGCGTATATTTCTTTTTTTTTTTCAATATTTTTTTATATACAATTCTGTGGCATTTATTTATAACATTTGATGTGTTCGCGATCAAACGAAACAATCGTGTTCGTGTTTATTTTATGGCATGGTCTTTAATTAAGATAACCTGCAAAAATTGTCAGTTGCCTGTTTCGGTCTGCTTTTTTGAATGAGCCATGCTCTTTTAAAATAATGCTGAAATATTCGTGCGATTTAAAAACATATTTTTGTAAAGCATATTTGTGAAACAATTGTTCTAAAATACCACGTCCATTAATTTTTATTATTTTGAGTGATACTTTAGTTACGCACTTGCAGATTTGATTATGGCTTTGTATCCTCATTACAGCTATTATATTAATAAATGTGATATACGTGATACGAACATAGAATATGAATTGGACATCTTGACATAGAGTTCAGGTTTAGTAAAACACTTTGTGTTCTTACTTTCTGTTCAAGTAGTTATTTCATTTTTCCCTTTCTTGTTATTATTACTATATACATGCATTAACGGGACATAAATGTGTGTATGTGTGTAACTGACCTCAGTTACTGATAAACAGAACGCGGAACGCATTTAGTTAGGTAAATTAAATAGATCTTGTATATTCATTTTTTTAAACCAGTTTAGAGTTAAATATCTGCGTATCTATTAAAATGAGTCAATAATTCAGGTACTTATTTATATTTTCCTTATTTAAATTCTGTCAGGAATTACAAACAATTAAAAACATGTTTTAATGCAGCTGATATTAAAGCAAACCATAAAACTAATAATCGAAATGTAATTACATCGTTTAATCGACTAAGAACATTAAATGACCAAGATTGTTTTATTATCGCTTATGTTCTAAACCCGACACACCTATATAAATATAATGTAAATAAATACATAAATAAACGAAAATATAATTAAATATAAATAAATAAATGAATAAATAAATAAATAAGTAAATACCTGAGATAAGCTCCAGGTGACTGTACGCGTGTATATCGGATGGAGATTCTTTTTGCAATAAGTCCAATAGCGTAGTAGGTGATGAAAGTTCGCCTCGCCAATAGCACAAGGCAACACATGCGGGGGATTTTTTTTTCTGTTGGAGACTGTCACTTCTTTATGATGCCGACTCTGAAGGACCGTAACGTCGTTTACATGTATGGTGGATTGTAGCCGTAGTATCTTATAAACCCTTGCAATAAGCTCTTGACGACGCTTGGTCTAAAACGACATCAAGATGGCTCGCTTTTGAGCCGCTAAGATTTATTAAGCATTTCAAAAATGACTTAAATGATCATTTACGAACTTGCTTAGAGAAAAAATGCTCCGTCTTGATTAGAATGTGCACGGAAGATAATTAATGCACGAATTTAGGAAATAGCATTCGTTGATTGCATCAATTACTTATTGCCAATTATTTTTTATGAATAATTTGAATTATAAATAATTTAAAGACGGCATAAATTATCAAGAATACATGATTAAACATATACTAGTATCCTATGTTACCCAAACTTTTTTAAAGCGCATGTTTCGCGTGTTTAATTTGGTTAAGTCATCGGAAAACGTACTCAGTTTCACATTCGTGAATATGTCAATTTTAACTGAATTTAACTGATCTCTTCGCAGTGTCCTTATATTTTTTCTGTCGTAAATATGTTTACGAATTTTAATTATATATATGCAGTTTATTTCCATTTCAAATGAAAGATGGACTCTCACGGCATTCGTCACGTTGCTATCGCATGGCCGGAATGTAAGGAGTCACAACAGACTCGCTGCTGATTGATACTGATTAAGTTTCACAAGAGTTTCGGACAAAGTCAAGAGCTAGATAACCGGGAATCGATGGGCTCTTATCGTCAAACAATTTGATAAAGCAATATATGTATCCAATAACCCCACCACAGAGTTTCATTAATTATATAAACGTTCTACAAGGCAACATACGGCCGTTACATTTTTGTTTCAATTTCAATACTTACAAATTACATGTGTATGTGTGAAACGTTTGTCCCAAAGTACAAATAATGTAGAAATGTTATCACGCAGTGTCATGGTGAACTTGTATGTAGTGATTTTGTCGTCACTGTTTGGAATTCAAACGTTGTTGGTTTAAAAAAATATTTTATGCAAAGCCTTTTTCTGGTACTATATGTCATTTAATGATTCAACGGAAAGCTGTGACATTGTATTATCCCGCTTGTTATTTTGAGGTTTGAAGTTTGCAAAACACATCGGATAACCAGAACTCGGAATAATTATTTTACCATGTTTATTTCAGTTCCATAATTACGTATACCGGCATAGTAGGACGTACTATCGTCGGAAGCAAAATTTGCTCAAATTGGCTACTTTTCTGATGAACACAGAACGTGTTTTTTAAACGTCGATTTCTATAAAATAAGACTTCCGGTTAACTTTTGCGAATGGCAATATTAAATTTGGTGATGTCTTGTTTTACACATACATCAGTCGATACCGATAACTTATATTTTATTCGCTCACGCTACTCAAGCGGAATGGCTGGATCGATTTCTATTTTGTGAAACAGGAACCACTTGCATGGCGTAATATGACCACGTGGACAGCGGACTGACCTTGTTCCGCGTGATCCCTCGCCGTGGACACGTGACCTGCCTTAGTCATAGGTTGGGCAGGAAGTGGTGCGTGCGTCAATGTCCACTTGCCCTGTTTTGCTTCTATAACATACATGGCGCTGGGGTTCGCATGTATATACTCTTAAATTCTCGTATCTGATATATCAGTTAAATATATAATATAAGGGCGGCTGATTAGGCAATTATACGTCAACATTAGGCATTAAACCAAACATATTTTAACCTTTCAGCATACTGCATTGTTTTATAATGCACGAACTAAACAGTAACACTATTGATCACAGTGAAAATAAAAAGAGCCACTTTCCGCCTAAACTGGATTTTCGGTAAGGAGGAACTTCCTTGAAACTAAAAATACCATAAAAGCGGAAAGTGTCGTCCCTGATAAGCCTTTTCGGACTGCACCGGCTAATCTGGGATGACACTTTACGAAAATGCATTAAACCAAGTTTTCTCAGAACGCGGCTCAATATATTTTTTAATATACGTTAAAACGTTGGAACATTGTAGATGCAATGTTACTGTATGATTATAAGTAAATTATTCATTTTCAATCGTCGCCTCATTTGACAAATGGAAACATGCAACACACGAACGTCTCGACGGTATATGCCCTCACTACATGAGGCATTGCGAGAGATATCTGCAGGACATTAAATGCCAAGTTGGGAATAATCAGACGAAAACTGTTCAATATAGCGAGCGAAAACTGCTTAAAAACACAACTGCATTTAACTAAATTACCATATATGTCAATTTATTTGAACAACTTGATTGAACATCTAACTTAAGTTTCTTGCTCGAATGTATTGCAATGAATTATTAATAGGATTAGTTAACAAAAAAGACTCGTTGAGATTTAGCGAAGAAGAACGCGGGCGATCTATCAAGTTTGGGGGCTCGCACGTCGGATTTGCAAGTATCACCATGATCGTAATTAAAATCGATGGTCTATGTAAGTTTTGCGTTATATAATTAATTACTAGTTACATTTGTTAATGCCAAATGTTGACATGTTGATACGAGTCATTATGGCGTCATATGGCTATTAACGTCAGTGCCTAGTATTAGGTGCAAACTACGGTTATGAAACACACTAGTCGAATCGGATGTGGTCAATTAGCACCCAGTATCGCCTTCTTAAGTAGATAGCGGGAAGAGGACAATTACAACGAGCGAGGCATGGTACAGGGGCGATAACCCTGGGTTATGGTTAGGGTTAGGGTAGGGTTAGGGTTAGGGGTCGGGTAAGGGTTAAAGTATGGGTTAAGGCTAACCCCAACCCATATCCGACTCCTAACCCTAACCCTTACCCTAAGTAGATAGCAGATCAAAATGTATGCTGTTGTTTTTAACTGCTGTCAAATGAACTAATACATGTGTTTTATATTGTTTTATTACACTTTTGCGATTTCCAGTGACCATGATACAAATATTCGTTGAGCAACATTGACTTGTATAATAAGGTATTATTTTCAAGAAATATTAATAATAGCATGAATTCAAAATGAGCAAGATTTTGTGTGTGTATAATACATATGTGTGTTTAGAATATATTAGTGTACGTCCTGAAATTACTTTTAGTGTAGTGGTCATGAAATATAAGTGTACAGTTGGTTGACACGAGGTGTTGCGAGATCTTCTCTTCAGAGCGGACCACATAGACCTGCAGAAAAAAGAAACCTCATGAACCTTGCTCTGGGAAAATGGGATTAAGTGCAATTGAGACGCGTTCTGAGAAAACTGGGCTTGATGCATGAGCGTAAAGTGTCATCCTAGATTAGCCTGTGCAGTTCGCACAGGTTAATCAGGGACGACTCTTTCCGCTTTTATGGTATTTTTCGTTTAAAGGAAGTCTCTTCTACACGAAAATCCAGTTAAGGCGGAAAGTGTCGTCCCTTATTAGTCTGTGCGCACTGCACAGGCTAATCTGGAACGACACTTTACGCACATGCATTTAGCCAAGTTTTCGCAGAACGCGACTCAATTGCGGTGTCGTGCCAGATACGCCTGTGCGGGCTACACCAGGGACGCCATTTTCCGCGGTTATGGTATTTTTTCGTGTAAAGGATGTCTTTTCTAAACGAAATCCTGTTATGGCGGAAAGTGTCGTCCCTAATTAGCATGTGCGGACTGCACTGGTCAATCTTGAGCGACACTTCAAGCGTATGCATTAAACTCCGTTTTTGTTTCCAGAACGAGGCTTTATACAACATAATTATTATGTTGACAATTACTTTATGCCGCCTTGTTGTCGGAAAAAGTTTGGAATGTGCATGAAATAGTCAGTCGATGCGTCATAGACTTTCCATTTTACTTTAAAATGAACTTGCAACCTAATAAATACAACACTATCACAACAGCATAGGTCGTTATGTAATATAAACATATAATGCCACCGTGTACACTAATATCAGTATTAACGAGCAAATTGTTTTTTTCTTAAAACATTTTTGCGTGAAGTGTCAACAGAAGATGATTTCAAATCGGATAATAATAATTATTATTATTTAATTATTTGTTTATGTTTATTTATTTTTTTTTTTTGGGGGGGGGGGGGGCGGAAACGAGTTTGGTTGGACGTGTGATTAAAATAAAACAGTCGAAGCAGTGAAAGTATTCATTATAATATGGTTCACAGGCGATGAGTCTCAACACTGAAATAGATTGAATTTAATTACTTTTCTGCCGAAGGGAAATGTTATGTAGGTTTAATATCAAGACTTTGAATAATTATCATTGCTGGGAAATCGATAAAAAACAGTTCTTTTCTCAAACTACATAGTATTTATATAGAGAAACAAATATTTACATATTCTATTGCGCTTCACAATATTACATATTCAGAATTAAGACCAAAACTTGTTAATGATATACATTAATGTTCGAGAACGTGAAAATAATCAACGAACATTTACTATTTTAGTTAGTAAAAATGCAGACTTCATACTAATTCTACAAGTACACTCATTGTTTGTAAAAATGGCCAAAGAGATGTGTTTTAACTTTTTAGCCTTGATCTAAAACTGGCTTCAGATTGACAAGCCTTAAGATACTCAGGTATATTGTTCCACCATGTTGGACCGACGACGGCAAGAGATCTGTCAGCTAGTTTTTTTTCGTCGTCTAGGGATGTAGAATTTTCTGTCATGGTGTGACCTTAATTTGTGTTGTCCTCGAGCAGGTACAAACAATTCTGTTAAACTGGAGCAGTACCATTGATGACCCGAAATATTACAACTAAAATTTTAACCCATTTATGCCTAGCGTCAAGAAAAAAGGCCTTGGCAAACAGCGTAGACCCAGATGAAATGATGCGGCGTCTCATCAGGGTCTGCGCTGTTTGCTTAAAGGAATTTCTGTAAGAGTTTCTAAATTTAGAAATAAATATACTAGACATCCCTAATTAAGGAAATAAATTGATCAAATTTAGAAGGATGGGAGAGTCCACTAGGCATAAATGGGTTAAACAACACCCTGGCCTCTACAAAGAGCTCTACTCTTAATCTCAAAAACAAATTGACAAAACCACAACTACTTCGTGTCGTTTTTTTTCAAATTTCATTACATTTACCGCTTATTTCAGTCACACACTAGCTATATTTATACCCTTTTTGACGAGGACTGTAGACTGTATGGGGCAATCGTGTTAAAAGTGTGTGTTTTGTTTACTCAAATCCACCGAACTTACGATTTTCCCCATACGTGAAGACCCAATGGAATTGTGTGGAATCAAACTGAACACGCGTCTGTTCCAGATCCCTCAGAATGAGAGCAAGTGGGAGATTATTGGGCGTCCCTTTGATATAGAGCCCGAACTTTGCTTTCGCTGCGGGGCAGTGGCGCATACCAAGCCGGTAGCCAGAACAGCGCATGCTCCAAACATACCTCTCTGGACACGACGACCAAAACACGAGGCCTTCCTTGTCTGCAAATACCTTTACAGGGTAAAATTGTATATCACATCCTTAAACCATTTATGCCTAGCGTCTAGAAAAAAGGCCTTGGCAAACAGCGTAGACCCAAATGAGACGCCGCGTGATGCGGCGTCTCATCAGGGTTTGCGCATTTTTCTTAAAGGAATTTCTGTAAGAAATATTATAAATATAGAAATAAATATACTAGACATCCCTTTTTTTGGAAATAAATTGATCCAATTTAGAAGGATGGGAGAGTCCAATTGGCATAAATGGGTAAACCGTTTATTTATCTACCCAAAGGTTGTGGGCCTTAGCTTACTTAGTGACTGTACACTTTTTGTTATCGTTGTTGTTTAAAAGGAATCGTTTACAGTTGTTCATTCTTTAAAACATCATTAAATAAATTTGCCGACAACAACTATAATATCTATAATATCACTGAATTGGACCCGCAAGTTATGCGTTCATAAACGTAACCCACGATTGATTATTTCATTATTTAATGTGATTGATTGTTATCAATACACGGAGAAAATTGGACAAAATGTATTCATTGTATACATTACTATGATTATTTGTCAAACCAACATAATAGTATAGGCTTTAACATATGCTGGCCTCTTACCATAAAACACATTTGTACATACATTCACAAAGGCGGAATGCGTATATCACCACGTAAATAAATAAGCATAACCAGAATCGACTTAAACCTGGAATATCAGATGCATCCACGTAGAACACGGACTCATTGGCTGTTTCAATAATGCCGTAAATCTGAGTTTCGTTTGCGCAGCTGGATGGGTTACTTGACGAAGCCGGTGTTCTGAAAAATATTATAAAGAATGAAATAATAAAATACGTTTGAAATAACGGTGGTACAGGTGTGACGTCGTGTGGCAATGCTTTGTTTGTATTTATGAACCACGACTGTGTAACTTGTCCCCACGTTTTGTCGTGGAAACGAGAAAACTAACTCGTGGGGACAGTTTAGTAAGTAGATGGTACGACTAAGTACGAAAGTTGTGGGGACGACAAGCTAACTCTTTGGAAGTTTGGAAGACTTAGTAACTTGTTGGAACGAGATAACTAACTCATTGTAAGGAAGAACTAAACTTTTCAGAATACACGCGAACTGGTATTTATGTAGTCCGAAAATATGGTGTTCTCCATTTTGTCCCCTTTTTTGAGACATGTATTAAACATGTATTTTGATTGTTGATTACATGTATGTCTTTTTTAAGAGTTAGCTTTGTTGTTCCCGCTTGTTATCAAGTTGTTCCTACGAGTTCCTCACTCGTTCCCACGACTTGCTCTTACTATAACCCGAACAGGCATGCTCTACTTAAAAATATGCAGATTTCATATGAAAATTAAGCAGTATTCAACGTTGACTGTCTTATGATTAAGTATATTAGAAATTATAGCCCGATCGGTATATTTTGTTTTAACGGCATGGAATATTAACATAATTTCGTGATAGGTACATGATCAATTGCATTAGGAAAGTCACGTGAATTATAATAATAATACGTGCTGTTCTGTATTCTTTAGTCGTAGGATAATAAATGATGAGCTTCAATTCAAAGCATACCTTAACATACCAAGAGGTATTAAATGTTAACCCATTTATGCCTAGTGAACTCTCCCATCCTTCTAAATTGAATCAATTTATTTTCAAAATTAGGTATGTCTAGTATATTTATTTCTATATTTAGAATATTACTTACAGAAATTCCTGTAAGCAAACAGCGCAGACCGTGATGAGACGCCGCATCATGCGGCGTCTCATCTGGGTCTCCGCTGTTTGCCACTGCCTTTTTCTAGACGCTTCGCATAAATGGGTGTTAACCAGTACCCGCCTGGAGATCTCTGAGTCCTCCAACTTCTCAAGGCAATAGCCCTTGGGTTTATGGGTGCCTCTGAGCATGGGTGACAACCGTGAACGTTTGATTACCTGTAATCCCCTACCGTAACTAGGGTGCAGGATCACGTGACTCAGTAACACCGGTAAGTGGTGATTATTCTAAATATTTTCTTAATTTTTCTTAAGAATTTCAACTAGTGTATAAAAGACAGATTTTAAGGTGATGATGGCAGTGTGAAGTACATCAGAATTACTTTATTTATTAAGAATGTGTTCTTGTGCAAAAATTATATGTGGCCTGCATTAATTTTTAACGGTTATACTTAACGCAACGTGAAATTTTGTCACCGATTTCAGACGTATTGAAGGATTTATTCTTATACCTTAAGATATCGACACACTGCAAGAAAAACTTTCTTTTATGCAAGTAAGATTTTTGCAAATGAATTTCAATAACTTGATATATTTGCAAAAAATAAAGTTCTTAACGGTCTGTTTA